>NC_133773.1:71311325-71361724 GCF_003597395.2 Chelonoidis abingdonii
TCTCATTAGGTCTACTGTTGTAGTAGCATTCCATCAATTCCAGGTTCTTTTGTCTCATCCATGAATGGTTTGTTACAGTAGCCCACTTATCGTCAGATTGTCCTGGTTCCTCAGCATCTGGCATGGACCTTGTTAATCCGGGCAACGTCCGAGCTGGCATATTTGAGGTAGGCAGGTGAAGCGTTAGGGGGTCTTTTGCCCAAGGACCCCTACTGGAAAGTTGGGTACCCACCAGGATTTGAACCCCAGTCTCTCGTATCAAAGGGTGGCGCTCTTAACCACTACGCTATCCAGTCGCTTTTATATATATATAAAATCTTCCTACTGTATTTTCCACTGCAAGCATCTGATGAAGTGGGCTGTAGCCCACGAAAGCTTATGCTCAAATAAATTTGTTAGTCTCTAAGGTGCCACAAGTACTCCTGTTCTTTTTCCTCATGGAAGTGTTGAGTACGAGAGGCAAGAAGACCAAATGAAGCTGATGAGTACGTGTTCGGCCCTTCACAGAAGAAGAGCAACTGCCCAGTACCTCAGAAGATTAGGTGTTGCAGGAAGTGGCCTATCACCATCTTTCTTGGCTTCCTCTAGTGTCCTACATTCCTTCCAGTCAACCCTGAATATGGATAAAGTTGGTAGAAAGCACTGTTTGTGCTCATAAAGAGCTTCTCAGCACTATGGACAGAAGTCAGACTTCCTTACTAATGCTTTGCATCTTAACAATGACCTTCAATAGTGTTGATCATGAGGTACTTGCAATTTATGTATTGGACCTATCATGAATGAAAGGAGTCTTTTTAAGCTAGTTTTCTTTTTCAGGGATCCCAGAGGGTTGTGATGAAATTGTTCTTTTTCCCTGAGTTACATAGTGTTGCACTGAAGTTTAGTCAATCTTGTTGCCTTCTCAGTTCAACATATACATGAGGCTTCAAGGGAAGATGATGAGAGGATTTGTGCTGCAGTTAAATTACAGCTTCATTGTGATACAGAAAACAAAATTTCTTTATCATAAATTCTGCTTTTATGAGTCTAACAGTTTTTAATACAAGTAATTCTGGAAAACAGTCTATAAATACATTTTTAATATTGAGGTTGCATATTCTACTTTGCATATACAAAAAGCATCAGTTCTGATATTTTAAAAAGTATAGAATTTGGGGGGGAAATTAATTTATTTTTAAAATTGTGCTTTCAAAACACAAATGCAGGTCACATGCAAGTTGCTGTCTGAATGAAAAATACAGTTGCCTTAAAAAAATAGTGTTTCTGCATATGGCACTACCCATTTGTGTCTATGTGTCTGTTTATCAGGATACAAGTAAGGCATAAACACCCTCCCACTTCTCCTGGAATTTTCAATAGGAGCCTCCCTGGGCTGGTTTTCTCTCTCTCCGGGCCAGTGCGGGGCAGGCACCCCATCACAGGGACTAAGTAACACATTTGAATCCTGTTAATTTTTTAGTGCCTGTAATTAAAAACGGGATATTTCAGTGAAATGAGCAGATAGTTTTAGTTCAGTTCCGACGTATAGTGTAAACCTCACAAAACTTAGTACCAGAAATATCATCCTTGGTGGCTACAGAGATTCAAAGAATTACATGGACACAGAGACTGAAATTCCTTCCAGTCTTAAGGGAACTCTCTTTGTAGTGTAGCACAATGCTTTGAACCACTTTGTCCAGCCCTAGGATCACTAATGACAATATCACTAAGAGACGGGACCTCAGCTGGTTCAGATAAAGATGTGTTAATTAAATTACTTAACTTCTCTAGGAACGTCTACTATGGGAAGTTATCTGCTGCAGGACATGAGTTGGGTTTGGTCGGGGTTTTTTGGCTCATCTGGAATGTAGACACCAGTTAACATATGCATTTTATGATTTCCAATTAATATTATTATACAATTCATCTTCATTTCAAATTATCAGAGTTTTATACCAATTATTTTTGCATGACCTTTGCTGAAGCAAATGGAACAAATCAGGCATTATTAGGCAAATGAAACAATAGTTTAATACTACTTGGTTTTCAGTCTCGCACTAGGGATCACAAGCTTGTATGGAATCTTTATAAAAGAAATCTTCATAAAATAATTTACTGGAAAGTAGTTTATTTATTGCTATATAGTATAATGCTTTGAAAGTGTTTTGCTGTAGCAGAGCTGTTTGTTGTTTGACAGAGTTGACTGCATGCAGATTAAGTGTAACCATGTAATGTAATTTGTATGCACACAATATGTTAATATACTTCAGAAATGAATAAATGTGGATCTCAGGAAAGCAAGCTAGCCATATTTTTTTCACCTTCCTCTTAAATTCAAGCTGCTTGAGAGTATCCATATTGTATGTTTCTTAGGTTTCATATAAGATTGCTTTGGAATAAAATTAAAAGCCAAATGAAAAATAAGGATGGGAAAGACTGCATTTTCAGTTTGCATTCATTGCTCTTTATTGACCTAAAAGGTTCCTGCCCTTTTAATAAGTTATATAAGATCTATGGCTTTCCCTCATTCTTGCTGTAAAGAAAGAGGAGACTCTGGCAGCAAGTGGGGCTTTTATTTTAAAGCACTAGCTTTAATCTACAAAAGCAAACACACACATGGGAAATTACTCTGGAATATGATCAGGTGGTTTTATTTCATGCCGAGGAGGTGTGATGTCATAGTTATAGGATTAGTCTTTAAAACTCAGAGCCTGAGCTTGACAGGAGGAATCTGAAGAAATATTTGCTTCTTGAAACAGGAATAGACTCTTTAGCAGTTGAAACATAGAAACCCTGTGTAGACCCTAGAGCCAAAATCATACAAATAAATACTGAATCCTAATCAAGTCTTTAGAATGTAATTTGGAAAAAAAAAAATCTCATCAACCTCATAGCATCTTCACCAAATGTATTATTCCTAAAGTATTTTCTGTTTCTTTCCTGAAATTAACTGCAAGATTTTTCTGGCACATCTCTTGCTTTCATAGAGCCCATAATGACTTACTACTTGAGGAATAATGCAGTAAACAACTGCCTGGGGCTACAGTAATTTAAAATATCACACAAGGCAAAATGTAAAAACAGGCAATTTAAAAAGAATTACAAATTAAGTTTTTAATAATTTAGGACCTTTATAGTATGCTACACAGAAACTGGAACATTGGTCGCTAGTTTGTTGTATTAGTGAACAAGCCACTACTACAGTTTTGGATAGTTTTAAAAAGTTTCCTGTTTCTCATATTAAAAAGCCTTTAAAATATAGTGGAAATGCTTATTGAGAAAGGTCTCATTTAACTGACCACTTCACAAAATTTATGGCAGCAGATCCACGTGTCCAATTTCAACTGATTAAAGAAGTTTTATGGAGGGAGAACCAAAGGAAAATGGAACCATCGGATCTCAGACCATAAATATTGTCAGGACTAACAAGCCTTTCAGGCGTGTTTATTTAAAAAACGACCACTTTTGTTACCAATTGCTGTATTCTATCCAAAGCTCTATTGCTCTCACTTGACACACTTTCCCATGTATAACTGTGTGTTGGGCTTCTGTTCCACCTAAAATCCTTGCTTCCCCTCTTTTAGTGCACAAACTTTTTTTCCCACTGCTGAGTAGCAAAGATTAATTCATTATGTGACAGGAAAGTTTTACTAAACTATCTCCAGCTGTACAGCAAAAGACAGAAAGGGAAGAAAGCCTGAGAGATAGCATAACTTTTTCAAATTTAGAGTGTTTCAAGTGATTTACAATAAGGCTTTACCGTCCAATTGTCTGAAACCAATCACACAAAGGAAAACATACCACGAAGCTGTTCAGATGCAGCTAATGATGTTCTTTTGCTCTTTGTATAGGCAACATATCATGTTGCATGGTATATTTTTTTTCCGTGAAATATCTGGGTTGTAAATAATCCATGCATAGAAAGTATTCAGGGGTAATTCAGCTAGCAAACTGGGTGATTCTATTCTCAAATATTAATTATTTCAGATGTTTCTAACATTCCTTGTTATGTTTCTGTTGCATCTTACTTCAGTTTGCGTTTTATGTCATTTTCACATCTTGTTACTGTGTATTGATATGTGATTTGAAGCTAAGTACCATAAAATAGCAGACTGTAAAATAAAGGGCATCATCCTAAACAAGTAAGATGTTAAATCACATTTACTTCCTGATCAGGTCCCTCATGTGAGCAAACAACAAATATAACTGAGTTCCCTAACTGCTCTGTTTATCTTTCATACACCACTAAGCAAGCAATTAGGATAAGTTTTTTTAGAAACCAAACAATGGCCTCTTGTTGTTCAGTTAAGTACGGCATTAGGCTTCTTTTAATGTAATTCACAAGACTAAGGCTATGTCTGTGCTAGAGAACCTTACAGCGGCACAGCTGTACCGATGCTTTATGCTCTCTTGTATAGCCGCTCTATGCCAATGGGAGAGAGCTCTCCCAGCAACATAATTAAACCACTCCCAACAAGCTGTGGCAGCTATATCAGCCGGAGAAGCTTTCCCACCAACATAGTGCTCTGCACACTAACACTTATGTCGGTGAAACTTATGTTGCTCAGGGGAATGGGGGGCGGGGGGAGAAGGGTGTGTTTGTTTTTTTACATCTCTGAGCGACATACATTTTGCTGACCTAAGTGGTAGTGTAGACATAGCCTTAGAAATTCTAACCCAACCACTCTGTGACTGCATGTGTTTTGGCAAGTATGAGTCTGCAAGCAGATCTGAGAGCCATGATGTCAGCCAAGAAAGCTAAGAGGCAAGGTAGGTGAAGTAATATATTTTATTGAACCAATTTCTGATGTGAGATAGACAAGCTTTGAAGTTTACACAGAACTCTTCTTCAGGTCTGGGAAACATATTCAAAATGTCACAAGTGCTAAATACAAAGTGGAACAGATTGTTTAGCATAAGTAGTCAATACATATTTCAAGGGACAAAAGACAAAAACACTATATCACCCGTGGCTGAACACTTTTCACAAAATGATCACTCTATGTTTGACATATCAGTCCTCATGCTCAAAGGAAACTGCACAACACAAAAGACGAGCCTGGGAGCTAAAATTTATAACTTTGGCACTAAACAGCACAGACTGAAGAGAGACACTGGATTTATGGCTATTACAACAATCTATAACCAACTAACAAACCTGCCCCCCCACCTCCTTTCCATCCTGTGACTAGAGGTGGTAATGGGTCACTTTACCCTGAGTGGTCTCTTAGAATGTGTGTTAACTACTTATGCTAAACAATATGTTCCACCTTGTATTTAGCTATTACACAGAGCTCTTCTTCAGATATGGGAAATGTATTCAGAGTGTAAAGTAGAAAGCTTATCTAGCTCACCATCAGAAGTTGGTCCAATAAAAGATATCACCTCAACCACCTTGTCTCTCTAATATCCTGGGTCTGACATGGCTACAATAATGCTGTATGCAAGAAAGCTAAGGGTCAGACTGTTTCATCACACATGAGTGAACAAAGTGGAGAGGATGCAAGAAATGTTTCACTTGTTTCTGCTTCTATGCATGGTCTGGAGACAATCTGAGACCATGTCTACACTATCATTTATGTCAGAAAAACTTAAGTCACTGAAAAAACACCCCCCGAGTGACCGGCATAACTGGTTGCTTGCACAGCACTATGTTGGCGGGAGAGCTTCTCCCGTCAACATAGCTGCCGCCGCTCATTGGAGGTGATTTAATTATGTTGACAGGAGAGCTTTCTCCCATCAGCATAGAGCAGCTACACAAGAGATCTTGTAGAACTGATCAATGAAATTGTTTTTAATTATTCACTTTATTAATGTAACTTCTGTTCACCATTCACTACACTTGCCTGCATTGTAACTTCTGTTCACTGTTTGCCATATTGTAATTCAAATCCCATTTTAAAACGCTCACTCCATTTTGTAAAAGCTTCCTCCAACCTTCATTTTTGCAAACCCTGCTGTAATCTTATTAGTTAGTTTAGATGTGTGAATGAGGCATTATGGATGTAAAATCAACCTCCAGCCCCAGCCTGTCCTGACTGAGTGAAGTTCAGCTACCAATGGTGAAGACCTAGACACCAGTGAACAAAGTAATAAAGCATCCCCCTTGTGTAAACGTCTGTCCCAGATCTGGACCTGGTGCGTACAAAATCTGGGTGCTTACTTGTGAACCCCCCAACTTATACCCAGCTGGATGGATATCGCTCTGCTACCACCGAAGTATTCCAGGGTTTCAGCCCCCCTCGGGTTCCCAAACCTTCCTTGGGGACCCCTCCAAGACCCAGAGCCCCTGGGTCTCCTCTATCTCATCGCCCTCAGCTTCCCCCCTCCTTGGGTGAGTGGGCGTGCTCATATCTTAAATCATGAATGCAAAAACCAAGAGAGCTTTTACGCTCCCTTGAGCTATGCATTCAAACCTAGTCAAGATAACACACTAGAGATCATCCGCTTCCCTTGTCTCGAGCAAGTAAACTAGAGAAAACCTCCAACACAAGAGAACAGAATTGAGATCTTTCTCTCTTTCCCCGTAGCCTGTTCCTCGCCCTGGGGACAATAGGAAAGTCAACACAGAATGTAATGCTTCCCTCCCCCTCCCTGTCTTCACCCGGGAGGAGACAGATACCCTGGTACAGGAAATTTATATCCCTTTGCCTGACTAGGAAAAGAAACTCCCACAGTTTAAAAAGAAAAACTTTATATAAAAAAAAAAAGAAAGAACTTACATATACTAAACTCTGCATAAGAAATTAATACAGTGAATATGGCTTATAAGAAAATAGGAATAAACAGCCTGATTTAAAAGATAGCCCATTAAAACGGGAGGAGTCCAGCAAATCAACACCCATGAAAACATACTCAAAGCACATCAACGCCGATTACTTTGGTTCCTTTGTACTCACACTTTAAATAGCATATGTGAAAGAAGATGGAGTTAGAAGAAAAGCTTGTTTACTCACAGCCAAGGAAAACAAAAAGACCTCCGATTTCCAAGTTCCCTCCCAACTTTTAAAAAAAAATGCAGGTCCTGATTGTCTCTTGGTCAGTGTTGGTTCCCGCTATTGTTCAGCCTTACAGGAAAAGAAAATAACCCTTACCTATCTACTATGAAACCCTAAAAAGAAAAGGACAAAAGAACAACAGAAGGAAGATCAGAGCCAGGTCAAGCTGAAAAGTCACTGCCTGCAATTGATGGGTGGATCAATCCAACCCAAAAGGCAGTGTGACACAGCAAGACTATAAACTTTGAATCCAAACTAAAAGCCTGGTAAAAACAGAAAAGGGTAAAATAAGAGACTTTGGGTAACTTCTGCTGCAACATGAATGCCAGCCACCTGCTGATATATTAACAACAGCAGAATAAGCAACTCCATGAACTAACATAGGGAAAAATCCTAAAAGCTGGACTCTGAAGACTAAGGACTTTGAGTCCTAATGGTTATCTGCCAGCCTCCAAGGAGCATCAGGTGCATTCTGACTCCACTCGCTCCACTCTTGTGTACAAGAGTACCTGGCCAGATAATTACTGTCACAAGCAACTTTAGGCTGGTAGCTAAATATCTACACAAGAACTTGTATAAATAATCTGTGGAAATGGATATAACTATAATAATATAGAAATAAGTAACCAAACAACATTGTTTGCTGTTATCTTTTATTTTATTATGGTATTTACAATAAATGTGACAAATATCTTGTCCCCTTTAAGATCCTGCTAGTTTTTATTGGTATAACAATCTTACAGTGGCGCAGCTGCATAGTACAGCTGTGCCACTGTAAGGTCTCTAGTGTAGACATGGCCTGTGTCCTTGTACTCAGGGAGCACAAGGATTGCTTAAGGTTTATGCTGACAGGCTGTATCAAATCTCTACATGAGTCATCAGCAGGAATTAAATCCTGGGCTTTTGGCACTAAAAGCATGGGCATCTTTAGCTAAAGAAATAAGTTTATGGTGTCTCTAGCCTCTGTTTGTCAGAGCGTGCAGATAGATGGCAGGAGAGAGATCACTTGATCATTACCTGTTAGATTCACTCCCTCTGGGACACCTGGCATTGGTCGCTGTGGGTAGACAGGATACTGGGTTGGATGGACCTTTGGTCTGATCCAGTATAGCCATTCTTATGTTCTTAACTCTGTCAGACAGTAGTAAAATCTAATTCTTTGTGTGGCTTAGTTGAGGGGGATATGATATATACTGTGGGTTACATTATCTTCTCCTTAGATGGGGAGTAGGATAGTCTGGCAGTCACTCTCATCAACTTTGCTTTAGGATCCATACATGGTTGGGGGTTTTTTGTGGCTTTTGTATCTCAGGATAATACATTTTAAGAATCTGCCTGATGACATGCCAACACTGTGGAGCATTATGAAATATCAATATTTCATCCCACTCTTGCCACCTCTTAATCAGTAAGAGTTTGCATGGTTTGGGGCATATAAAATAAAGGCGGAAGAGTTATAATACATGAAATGCATGTATTTAACTTTTGCAATATGAATAAATAACACATATTTGAAAAATGGGGGTATCTGAGGAGGGAGTTGTGTGCAATGTAGAATAAATCATGTCAAACCAAATCAAAAGCTTTCTTTAATAGGGTAACAAGCCTTGTGGATGGGGGGAAGCAGTAGGTGTGGTATATCTTGACTTTAGAAAGGATTTTGATATTGTCTTGCATGAATTTCTCATAAACAAACTAGGGAAATACAACCTTGATGGAGCTACTACGAGGTGGGGGAATAACTGGTTGGAAGACCAGAGAGCAGTTATCACTGGTTACAGTCAAGCTGGTAGGGCATATAAAGTGGGGTCCCACAGGGATCACTGCTGGGTCCAGTTCTGTTCAATATCTTCAGCAAGGATTTAGATAATGGCATAGAGAGTGCACTTATAATGTTTATGGATGATACCAAGCGGGAAGGGTTGCAAGGTCTTTGGACAATAGGATTAAAATTTAAAATGATCTGGAGAAACTAGAGAAATGGTCTGAAGTAAACAGGATGAAATTCAATAAGGACAAATGCAAAGTGTAGCACTTAGAAAGGAACAACCAGTTGCACACAGACAAAATAGGAAATGACTGCCTAGAAAGGGGTACTGCAGAAAGGGATCTGGGAGTCATAATGGATGACAAGCTAAATATAAGTCAACAGTGTAGCACTGTTGTTAAAAAAGCAAACATTCTGGGATGTATTAGCAGGAGTGTTGTAAGCAAGACACAAGAAGTAATTCTTCTGCTCTACTTCACTTTGATTAAGCCTCAACTGAAATATTCTGTCCAGTTCTGGACACCACATTTCAGGAAGAGTGTGGACAAATTAGAGAGAGTCCAGAGAAAAGTAACAAAAATTATTAACGGTCTAGAAAACTGACCTACGAGAGAAGATTGAAACAACTGGGTTTGTTTAGGCTAGAGAGGAGAAGACTGAGAGGGGACGTGATAAGTTTTCAAGTACATAAAAACTGTTGCAAGAACACAGGAAAAAATTGTTCTTTTTAACCTCTGAGGATAAGACAAAAAGTAATGGCCTTAAATTGCAGCAAGCGCTGTTTAGGTTGGATATTAGGAAAAAAACTTCCTGACTGTCAGGGTGGTTAAGCACTGGAATAAATTGCCTTGGGAGGTTGTGGAGATTGGAGATCTCATTGGAGATTTTAAAGAGCAGGCTAGACAAACACCTGTCAGGGATTGTCTAGATAATACTTAGTCCTGCTATGAGTACAGGGGACTGGACTAGATGACCTCTCAAAGTCTCTTCCAGTCCTATGATTCTATAGTCTATCTGGATCTTGGCCATGAAGGAATTAAGGGAGCTAAGTGCACAAGTATTACAATTATAGTAAATTATAGTATTATAATTTACTGGTGGTATAGGCCAGAGATAAATTACTATTGCCTGGGACAAATAAGGGAGCACAGAGGGAATTGTGCCTCTATGGACCACTGTCCCATCCCTGAGATGTTCCTGGGGTGGTGAAACAACTATGGGCTTTAGGTGTGTGACAATACCTAGTCCTAAATTTACATAATCTGACGATGAAAAGTGCTAGAGATAAGGAGAAGGATGCAAATGAACATTTTGAAGGTTTTTAAATTATTCATTATGATTTTATGTGCTTTTATGTGTTGGAACACTTTGTTCTCTTTGTCAAGATGATTTTATAAGAGTCTGAAGGCTTCATTTTTTGTTATAAAAATAATATTATGATGCTACTTTGGGGTATAGCAGTGGTAAAATAGTTGTTGGTTCTTAGCTAAATTCTTGAAATGCAGCAGGAGAAAGGGAGGAGAGTTCTTGGACAGGGGAAATAACAGATTAAGTGCTTGGTAAGTGAATTTCCAGGTGTGTGCTAGTCATGTTTCAAAGCAAAGGAACTACAAGTTTCAAACGCTGAGATGTTGCATATTTCAAATGTATTCAGAAAACAAAAAATAGAAAGCCTAAAGGTTAATATACGCTTTTGCCTTTGTCCCTTCAAAGGCAACACATACTACAACAGTCAATGTCAGACACCATAAGTACTTCTTTAAAACAAAGGCTTGTATGGTAAACAAAGCAATCATTGATGGGTTAGAGTAGATCTGTGCCCAGATGTTCAAAGTGAGTTTCCAGAAACTGAGCTCTGGAACTTCCTCTCCAACAACTGAGTCCCAGCACTTCTCTCATGTTAAAAAAGGAGTTCAGTGTTTCATCTGAGCAGGCAAAGTCACAAAACTGAAATAGCAAATAGAAGGAATGAAAGAAAGGGCAGGCAATTTCAAGGGCTGAGCAGAATATTTGTTGTACTGAGCTCACGCTGACTCTTTCTGAGCTCCCTTTTCCTCTTTTCCTCCCAAACTCAGACCTGCAGGCAGATTCTCAGCTGGTATAAATTGTCATAGCTGTGCTGACTTCAAAGGAGCTATGATAATTTATGCAAATTTAGGATCTGACCCATGCAGCATTACAGGAAATACCTAATTTTTATTTCATCCTTTGAGTATTGTTTGGGGCACTTTTGTTATGAACCTGGAGGACACATACTTCAATTCTGCTCAATGCTTTGTTTTGAAAGTTCACTGTTAGATATGAGAGTGACAATGAGTTCTGAGTGTAGGTACTGTGAAATTGAAATAATTAAAATTTGCATTTCTAACCCTAGTTGGTGGCCACCTTCTTCACAGTTGCATCATGTGCAAAAACAATGGTCCAGATTGTCTCTAGCTCACTCCCAAATTTCGGTGCACTCCCCCTGAACGTGTGTGAAGGAGAATACCCTGACAAACCTCTGATTTGCTTTCCATAATTTCTGCTTTCAGTTTTAAAACAAAGTCCTTAGCTGTTATCATTGTGAAAAAAACCTTCAAAATATGAAACAGAAACATCTGCCTGAGTTTGAAGAGACCTTGAAACAATATCTGAGGTGCAGACTGATGGATACTTTATATGTCACCATTGTTAAGTATGTCACTGTTTAAAAACCCATAAGAAAGGTGAGGAAGTATCCTATTATGAAGATCTAAACAATTTTTCCCCAAAGTGTGGGTTATGCCAATTTGGTGGGCACAAGATCTAGCTGGTGTGGTTGTGCAGAAGATGTATACATTAAGATGCATATGCCTGTATTTTCCTGGAGGAGGTCAGCTTTAAAAAGTTTAGGAAACACGACTCTGGACCTTATTTGGTAAGAATGAATTTGGTTTACATGACAGGTTTTGGCAGAAGGGTGATATTGGAGATTTAGTCTCTTAGAAACTGTAAACTATTTTTCATTCTCTGTTTCATATTTGCATGAAGTATGTTCTGATTCCACAGTCAATGTCATGTCCTGATGCCAAAAAGCATCTAATGCCCCCGGAAAATGTTTCAGTAGAACAATTCTGTCTATTTTTTTTCTGATTCTTTTCTTTCTTCACTTTTATTAATAAGGACATTTGTGTGAAAAAAGGATCTTTGTGTCACAAGAGCTTATCTGTTTCTGCTGCTTATTTACCAATTTCTTACTTGTAGTTACAACCATGTCTACATAAACCAACAGTGATCTCACCTAGGACATGACCCAAAGTACACTAAAGTAAATTGCAGTGTTTCCATTGCTTTTTATCAGGTTCAGAGAGGACTATGACATTACAGGGAAATAGGATGAAATACTCAGGAACAAAGACTCTATTTTCATATTTCTCACCTAGGAATAAAAGTGGGGAGGGAAGGGAATTTTTTAAATTATAGATATTCTCTTTATCTGTAAATATGTTTTATTATTGAATATGTGAATAGAGTGTTAAAAGGAAGCTTCCCATGAGGTATCACAGGTCAAGGCCCTGGACCCTTTAGTTCTAAAGTGGGTCACTGAAGACAGGTCAAATCAGAGGCCACTATGTTCCCATTGTTCTGCAGCTCTCCCTTTTCAGTTTTCTCCTCTGTCAGCTCCACTTCTGCTTCCCAGTTCCACCTCTGAAGGCTTGAATTCTCCACATAGCTTTTCTTATAGGTTGGTGAAAGTACAGCCATTGTTCACAGACCTCTTGCCCATTTGGCTCACCTTACTGCTGTAGCTATCTTGCCTTGCTGCCTCCCCTTTTCTGTCAATATCTTCTGCTTCACCTCACACTGCTCTGGTTCACCCTTTACAGACTTCTGGTAACCCCTTCCCTCCCATAATTGCCATCCCCCACCTGAACTGTCCTTCAGCACTGTCTCTCCCCTCCCCCCGAATTCAGGACTTACAGTCCCAAACCTTCTCTAAAAACTGCAACCCAAATATGCTGTGTCCTAGACTTGGGCCAGCTGAGCCTATTGGTGAGTACTGTTGGTCCTGCTAGTATTAAAGCTAGAAGGAAGTAGATTTACATTGGGTTCCCATACTTTTGTACGATGTCACACCACCACTCGCCAATCAATAGGGTCAAAAATGCTAATTTTAACAAACGTGGGCCCAGTTCTGCTACCCTTGTAACCTTAGTACTGGTAGCAGAACCAGGCCCTTTATTTTTTAGCACATTTCACATTACACATGTTAGAAGAGGATTTTCACATTGCTCTGGTGTTAAAAATGAATGCAGCATCTCTAAGGAATTTTCAGCATAAGATTAGGAACTCTCAAAACTACAATACCCGCACGAGGAAATAAGGAAACAGATCAACAGAGCCAGACGTGTACCCAGAAGCCTCCTACTGCAAGACAAACTGAAGAAAGAAACCAACAGGACTCCACTGGCCATCACATACAGCCCCCAGCTAAAACCCCACCAACTCATCATCAGGGATCTACAGCCCATCCTGGACAATGATCCCAAACTTTCACAGGTCTTTCAGGCCTTGGGTGGCAAGGCCAATCCTTGCCCACAGACAACCTGGCCAACATGAAACACTTTCTCACCAGCAACTGCACACGCGCATCCATAGTAGCTCTAGCTCAGGAACCAATCCATGCAAACAAACCCAATGCCAACTCTGCCCACATATCTACACCGGTGACCACCATCAAGCCTAACTAGATCAGCCACACTATCACCGGTTCATTCACCTGGCACATGCCACCAATAACCATCCATGTGCCAGCAAATGCCCCTCTGCCTATGTCATCGGGCCAAACTGGACAGTTTCTAAGGAAAAGGATAAAGACAATCATAATCAGACATTAGGAATGGCAATATAGTCAAAACTGTAGAGAGCACTTCAAGCCTCATCCCTGGCCTACACTATAGCAGACCTAAGGTGGGCCATCCTGCAGTCAAAAATAACTTCAGGAACCAGACTTTCAAGGGAAACTGCTGAGCTTCATATTATCGCAAATTTGACACCATCAGCTCAGGGTTGTAAGAATCAAATGACTGTGAATGGCTTGCCAACTACAGAACCAGTTTTCTTGGTTTTCACACCTCAACTGCTAGAACAGGGCCTCATCCTCCCTGATTGAACTAACCTCGTTATCTCTAGCTTGCTTGCTAACATATATATACTTGCCCCTGGAAATTTCCACTACATTCATCTGATGAAGTGGGTATTCACCCACGAAAGCTCATGATCCAAAACGTCTGTTAGTCTATAAGGTGCCACAGGACTCTCTGCTGCTTTTACAGATTCAGACTAACACGGCTACCCCTCTGATACTTGATTAAGAACTGTAGCTGTTTTAAATATCCTTCTCCTGCACAAATCACTTTATAAAACAAATGATGGCACAGCAACACTTGACAAGTGATCCAATGCTCAAGGAAAAGAGAGATAAATAATGTTCAGCCTTATTTTTTGCTGTGAACTGTTACCCAGGCAGACCCTCAGCTACAATCTTTTTCAGCAAAAATGACCTTCTGTCTGAGCCACTAAAACATATTGTGGTCAGTCTTTCACTACAAACAAATGTAATGACATGTACCCTTCTCATAGCTTCCTCATTCTTGCTATTTCAGGCAGTCATACTAATGTAGTTTGTCTGCTGAACAACGAAAGCTTCAGTCATCTGTATGTTTTGTTGACTGCCTGAGTACAGCTTTCACAATTACTCTCTAAATGGTTAGCTAGAGAAATGCTGCCATTCTAGAGGTACATTAGTACATTGTAACTATAAAGCAGTGAGTGTACACATGAGGCTCTTTTATTTCTGTATGCTCCAGTAGCACTGCAACAATACAAATCCATTCCATACTTAAATGTGATATTATGAGACCCAAATGAACTCTTCTTATCCAGAAATCAGAGGACAATCATACCAATCGTGTGCACCATCCTTAAACCAAAGAAAGCCAACTAACAAATGAGCATTGAGTGTGTCAGCCATATGATCCCCTTTACCTTGTCTATTTTCATTACTTTGCAGAAGAAAAACTACTTTGAATGGCAAGAGGAATGTGATGATAGTGTATTTGTGGCTGCACATAGTCCAAAAATTGAAACTGACATTTTATATTGCACGTTGCTAACCACAACACATTACTGTTCACGTTAAGAACTATGTAACTTCAAACACTGACACCTTGTGCTTCTGGGAAACAACTGCAAACATTTATGTACAAATAAGAAAAAGTGACAATATTTGGGAATTGATTTCACAGCATAAGAACATAAGAATGGCCATACTGGGTCTGGGGGAGGGGAAGGTATTTTATGTGACCCTATCAAAGTGCTCAGTTCATGCAGAACTGTTCCTAATCCTATGAGTAAGTCATTCAGGTTATATTTCGTAGAAAGAGTTCTAACGGAAGGATATATTCGTTTTACTTAAAAGAAGGCCAAACAATGAGTCATAGAACAAATCCTGAAGGTAACACATAAAGTTAGGGCTACTGTCAGGCTCGATAGGCAGGCAGGTGGTTCTGGGACTTCCCATGTTCACTGGTTGCAGTAGCTAGTAATTTAGGTTTTGTCACTCATCACCTACTTGGTTGGCCATGCAGACAGGTTACATTCTACCTTAGTAGACCAATCTGTGGAATAAAGTAAGACTATGAATGATTAAGGGAGGCAGAATCTGGCCCATAATTAGTAGAAAGTAAATCAACTTGTAAAATATTTTGGTTCTAACTAGGTAATGTTATTATAATAGTAAAGATCTCCAAGAACTTTATGAAGGACGTCAGTATCCATATGCCCATTTCACAGACAAGGGCACTGAGGCACAGCAAGGTGAAGAGACTTGGCCAGGGACACCCAGCAGACCAATGGCAAAACCAGAAATAGAACCCAAGTCTCCTGGGCCCCAGCCCAGTGCTCTACCCACTTAATAAATTAATTTAACAAATGGTTTTTAATACACCCTGACAACTTTATATCATATTTTAAGAGCAGGGTTTCCTTAGAGAGTAGAAAACATGCTCCCCTCTTTCCCTGTTTGTGCTCCTGAATAGTACCCCTTACATTCTGTTTTAAAGTGATGCTTTCAGGCTTGACATAGTTAAACTTTATTGCTATTTTGCTTTACAAACTGTAAAGCTTATTTACAACAGTTGGCATTTACAATAGGATGCTTTTGAGTCTGCCTGTACAAATACACTGATTGCTATTATTAATTAAATGATGAAAAAATTAATAATAATAGGATCAGTAGCCGATTACTACCCCCTGGAGCAAGGGACTGTACTTACCTGCTGCCTCTTTCAGATGGCAGACAAATTGCGCAAACTAGTCCACTGACTTCAATAGAATTACTTGTGGAGTAAAGTACTGCTGAATAAAGGAGGCAGTACTGATCCTTATATTGGTTGTTTATTTTTAAAATAATCCCAGCTAGGATGGCAAAAAAAAAATCACTTAGATTTACTGTTCAGAAAAACATTTTCTAGTCAATTAAAATTTTACAGTTTACTACACAATAGCACAATGCTGTAATGCTTGGGGTAAAAATAGTTTGTCATTTTTAGAAAATTATTGGAATATTTCTATTGATATTAGTTTCCAATATTATTATTTTGTTTATTATTCATTGTAACATAGTAAGGCCCAATGACCTAAATGTAGTATCAAAACCCCATTATTTTAAGTGCTATAAAAACACTTATTAAAAGTACAATCTCTTCCCTAAAAAAAATCTTATCATCTAGGTTAAATTGGGATTCCTTCTGAGACCATTTCCACTCAGTTCCACTCACATACTTTAGAATTGATTTACTAATTTTGTGAAACAATCCCTGTGTAGGTCAGGAGCTATCCATGCACTATGAAGCATGCTCATAAGCAAAGCTGCAGCTACAAACTTCACACATGACTCTTATTATGCATTAATTATTATTACTCCTACTACTTCATCTCCTAGCTAGGTATTATTTACAAAGCCAGCTGTGAATTCATGCTTTGTCCATTGTTAACCTTTGGTTCCTTGCTTCTGTTCTTTCATTATTCATGCAAAGCCTACAGGTTATAAAGTCTTTTAAAACAAAACCTAAATTTAAGGACACATTTAGCAGACCATTCCTTTACAGCCCAGCTCAGACTTATAAACACTCCAGAATATAGAAGACAGATCATTATTCTGTTATAAACTCTAATCATGTTATTCTGTTACTTCTTGGTCTTTGCTATTTTTGCTGCCCTTTTGTTAATTTATCTTCTAATGGCCTTGTGTCAGGCCCAATATTAAGTGGATTGATGTAGGAACATAATGCAGTTCATTGTAAGTTAACCTTGCTTTGTGGTGTGACATGAGTTAATTTCATTCCTGTCACAAGACTTCACAAGGGGAGTACCACACACTACCACAAGTTAATGCAGCTGGAAGTCATTACTTCCAAAGCTCCTCTTGTAAAGCCTTTATAGCACCTTTTAAAAATGTGTTCAGTACAATACAGTAAAAATGTTTTTAGATATACAATGAAGCAAACAGCAATAAGCTGAGTATAGCAATAGGTGAGGGTTACAGTTAGGGAGCCCTGAGGAAAAAAAGTGGTATGTAGAGCTACATTATTTTTCCAGCTGCACCAGGAAGCCACAGTCACCTCTCATCCCAACTTCCCCGTGATTCAGAGGAGTAATAATTCTGTGCTGGTCTTCACCAACAGTAAATAACTATATAATCACACCCTTGCACATACACACACATTGGCTCAGCTCCACCCTTTCCCCACAACTCCAGCCCACCTATTGCATGGGGGTGATGTGGGGAGAAGCTCAGTCTCACCACGTATAAAGTGGTGATAACTATATTTACAATTACCTACCTCTTAAGGCTGTTGTGAGGAGTAGCTAATGTCTGTGAAGCACTTTGTAAACTTGGGGATGGGTGGCAGAAAATGCTCATGCAGCACCTCCTTACTCCTGTGCAACGTGACTCAAGGTCCAGATAACCCAATAAGGTTCCTATTCTGTGTGTGGATTTATATTCCAAATCACAATCTAGCTTATAGTTTGAGGTTGGATTCAGATTATCAACCAAAAGTTTGGATGTTAGTCTGAATCCTTTCTACTATTCAGTAACTGACTATCACAAATCTGAAAAACTGGGCTAGAAATCATGCAAGACCATCTTCTTTTCAGGATAGAAAGCCTCCCTCATATTCCAGCACTTCCGTTTCTAATTCTGGCTGGAACCATGAAGTACAGAGGCACAGGAACATGAGAAATAATGTAAGGAAACAGAACTGAAGACTATGAAATGTCAGGAAGTCTTTAGGCAGTGTTTGTTTTGGAAGAAAGATGAAGCCCTTATGTTATTTGAACTATAACAATTCTTGATATCAGCTGTTATATAATGCAGTCCAATGTGTTACCTTTGTTGGGTAGTGAAAGACTGAGAATTACTGAATGCTGTAGATTTCCCAGGTAATGTCTTTGGAGACTTTATTACATTTCTTTAGTGACTTTAGCACAATAGCTGAACAACTAGTGTCGTGCACATCTGCTGTGAAAATTCAGAATGTGTAGCAACATAAAGAACACTCAGGCATAAGGTGACCAGATGTCCCCATTTTTATAGGGACAGTCCTGATTTTTGGGTCTTTTTCTTATATAGGCTCCTATTAGACCTCCCCACAACTCCCATCCCAATTTTTCACACTTGCTGCCTGATCACTCTACTCAGGCACTGGTTCAATATCTCTTAAAATCTTTTATTTTATTTTAAAATTACCTACACGTGTACCTATCGATGCATCAATGTATACTTGTTTCTGTCATTACAGCCATCATTGAAATGAATGGCAGAAGAGCTGACACAGTTAAGAATTTGGTAGTATTTTCCTTGTGAAACCTGATTTTTAGTTATGTCACATGAAAGGCTTATTTATTATTATGACTCTACTATGACTGTGTGACCTTAAGAGCATGCCAGTGCCAGAGCACGTGGGGCTCATTGGTATCAGGTAGACAAGTTTCAGCTGGCTTGACCAATTTAGTGTATACCAGCTCACTGTAGTTACATGACACCTTTTAGATACAAAATATAAGATATCATTGGAAAACTAATACCTCAATGATCATTAATATTCTTGCATGATGTGTACACAAAAAGTTATGCATGTGCACCAGAATTATATTCTGAAAATGTATTTGGCAAGCAATGCATAAGCATAGTCTATCTTAGACAGAGGGATGTGTATTTGATTCTCTGACCAGCCTGCTCTTGAATCAAAGATAATGGAGGTCCATTTTTACATATTAGGTAAACAAAGCTATCAAGCCAACAAGTGTGTGAGGAGACAGCATGGCATCTATAACTCACGCCCCCAACATAAGAAGCTTGGTCTGAATTTTACTTCTCAAAGAACACCTCTATAAAGACAGGGTGGGGGGTCTTAACCTCAAGTGATAAGCAATCGAATCAATTGATTATACACTTTTGTAATACAGTAATATTATACACATAGTGAGGTCTTTTCTGAAAGCTAATGATGCTGTTGATTAATATCACTGTGAAATGTAAGTATTAACACTATGAGGGGAAATGGATACTAAATGATATTATCCTTTGAAGTCTGTGACCAACCAGGGAGAACCAGATTCCCTCCCATACAGGAGAAAAGGCAGCTCTCATGAAGCATGGTGAAATCAAAACAATGGAAGTTCAATTTACATATGGAGGATTGGAAACCCACAAGAAGGGAAGAAGAGCATGAGGTCATCCTGCCTCCTGAAACAAAGTCCCAGAACTTTGGAAGATATAAGCAAGGACAAACCTCTTTGCCATCCATCACTAGGTATACAAAAAGGAACAGAGCTCTTGGAAGCTGAAAAAGTGAGTCCTTCAACTAAAGAGGGGTTAAAGTGTCTGGGAACTGAATACTGGTGAGAAACCTGCTTTGGCAAATATATTTCATCTAGGAAGACAAGGGAAGCCAGGATCTTGAATTTCGATAAAGTCATGATTGAGAGAAAGTCAGCCATAGCTGGGAAGAAGGAAGATTGAGGAAAGAAACCAACTTGAACAAAGTCTGTCCTTTACTAGATTAAGTTTGACATATTTTTCCATTTATTTGCTTGTAACCATCTCAACTCCTATTTATTTGACTTGGCAATACTTAAATTTACAATAGTACATAAGTTGTTTTATTTTTACTATAAACCAACTCAGTGCTTTGTTTGCAGGGAATGCTATATCTACGCCAGTTAAGTTAATAAACTGTGATGTTCTTTTGTCTCTTTAAAGGAACTAACCTGCCTTATTTCTCTGAACAGTCCAGGGATTAGCTGGACATTGCAGAGCACATGGTTTGGGGAAAATTTGGGATTGGGAGTTTGTTGGGATCACTTTGCTGTTTGTAACCCAGACTAGTGAAAGCCAGAGTGGGGCTGTAGACAGGCTGCTGGGGTCAGAGCTGCTGAACCAGGGCTGTCTAGCACACAGACACTTCAGGGTATGACCTGCTTGCTTGTTGGCTAACTGTAAGCGTCCCCAGCTGGTAGCTACAGTAGCAAAGCATTTAAGGCACCCAGGATTGCATGGCAAGTGTGATACAATCCCTTCCTGTGTTCCTTGTAAGCTGTGTGCTTGTATAGCTGCCCAAGAGAAATTCAAATGCCACACAGCTGATTAGCAAAGCATGCACAGCCAGCAGCATGTGTTCAGGTGCTCCTCCCCTCACATTGCTCTGTCCTGAAGCTGCGCCTGGGACCCTTGTGCTGGCTGTGCAGAGTGGGGGGAGTAGGGAAAGGAGGGTGCTGATGTCAAGGTGTTCCCATCTCCCTCACGTCTGTACCCCAACTCCACAGATCTGGGGACACAGCCTTGCTCAGGACTCTGAGCTGGTGCAGTGAACAGTGAATGAGTGTCTTTCTTAAAGAGACAGTGCACTGTTTCTGAGATTTCCCCAGCAGCCAACACAGACACACCTCTCAACACATACTTGTATTATTGCTGTTGTTGTTATGTCTTGGTACTTCCTGCAATGTGTATATATTCTCTGTAACTGTATTCTTTCAAAGGGTGTTATTTTAGTGTTTTAACTGGTCTACGAATTTCATAATTTTTATTTCTCTTTACACTTAAATTTAATTTTTAGTAGTGAGCTCTAAAATGCCTAACCTGTCCTGGCTGGAGTAATTATTCCTATGGTAACTTTTAAAAAAATATACATATAATGTCTAGGTTTTTTGTTGCTACTGGTGGCGCACATCCTCACACACCTAGGTGCAAATAACAAAATTTATTCTGCACATGGATGAAAAAAATTAGAGGGAACATTCCCTCTTACTGGTCTGGATTACCCTCCAAACTCTGTGACAAACTGTTTTTATTCAAAAGTATTATATACCAATGTTATTCTGTATTTTGTAGAACAACAGGCACAAAAAACAGCCATTAACCCAAGGAGTTTCTAATATAAAAAGCAAAGGTGATGGACACACACAATGGATAGAGATAGAAATGGTGGGTTTTGTTTGCATTGTTTTTGTTATTCAGTATTGTTATTGAGTTGGGAGCATAAAGATATACTGCTGGCATAAAGCTGATAAGGATTGATGTTTTGAGGTTTCAGAAGACGTTGGTTTTCAGGAGGGCTTTGCATTCAGAGAGGAAGGTAGGGGGGTGTTGTGGCACAGGACACTGATTCCAGGCATAGGAAATGTCACAGAAGAAGGCAAAAAGGTGAGAGTGGGTGAATTGGTGGAGAGGAAGGGATGAAGACTGATGTAATAACAGATCAAAGCAGAGATAGGGAGGGTAGCATCTGAAAGTGATTGGGAGATAGGCATTCTGGCCTAACAGTCAGAGCTTGGGTGGGATCCACGTATCAGTCAGTGGGCAGAGGTCACAGGAATAGCTAGCGTCTGGTTCAGTAAGCAAGAGTCAGGGTGAAAGTCAGGCCAAGGTCAAACACCAGAGATCAGAGGTAGCACCATGATGGAATTGGGAGGCAGGAATCAGGGTCAGAGTCAGGCTGCGATCAGAGACTGCAGATCAGGTGACAAAGTGAGGGCTGGAGTCACTGCAGGCCCAAAGTCTGTGTTGGGCCCCAGGAAATTGTCTCAGTAATCCTTGGGTTAATGAGGGTGGTTGATCAATCAGAGGGCCGCGGAGTACTGTCACTCTGGGTCCCTTGGGCGGTACTTCCTGCAATACCTATTATCCAATGATCTCTCTGCGGGGCTTTGCATAACCTCCTAATGGCAGTGTAAGAACATCAGCCATCCCAAGCTCTGCAGACGGAGGTTCTATTCCCTGCATCACTAAGCTGTTCCCAGAGAGCCTCTAGTGGTTAGGCTTTTGCAGGTGTTGGACTGCCCAACAGCCCAAACAAGCCAGGCTGTTGAACAAATAGCAATTCAATAAACACTGTGCCCCCTCTCCCGTACCCCACCAGGAATAGAGTTCCCATTCTGCTACACAGCTTTCTTATACATTGGGGACAATTTGCATCTTGCATTTTGAAAGTCAGTGGGAATGAGGTGCCTAACAAGCTTATCTGTTTTTGTAAATCTCACTAATCACCTATCTGCATCTCCATTCCTTCATAATCTGGCCCTTAAGCACATGCTTGAATTTAAGCATGTGAGTAATCCCTGTAAAGTGAATATAGTTAGACATGTGCCTAGCTAGTCTAGAAGTAGTCTACATGCACATGAATGCTTGGTGGCTTCAGTATCAACGTTAGAAAGAAAAAAAGATTTGAGGCAAGGTGCTCTTCAATTAAACGTAGACAAAGAAATAAGAGAAGAACTTGACTTTCAAAGTTTACAGGCATTGGAGCATTAGCGGTTTCTTCAGAAAGACAAAGATGTTAGCCTTCATCTTTACAGAATAGCCCCATAGCTTTACAGAATGTCTCTTTCAAACTTAATCAAAGCAGGCATATATCATCACTAGATTAAATGAAATAATCCTGTTGAGTAAATGGTGAGAAAGTAAAGCCTGTGCTAAATGCTGAGAATGAGATAAAAAAGATAATTTATCAGAAATATTCCCTACTGCTTCTGAAAGTTGAGTAATTTGAGCTACCTTCCATGGAACAAGGAGTGGAAATGAAATCTTACAGCAAACTGGAATGGTGGTTGCTTATTTATGATTTTTTTGATTGGGCACTGTTTAAAATATTAAGCCACCTCCTAAACGGAAAACTTCTGTAAAAGTTCTGCATAAAGAGGTTAGAGAAATAAAACTAAAATAGATGATCTCATCTTTGTCAAGACTGAGGGTATGACAAAGTATCTAGAAGCAGAGAGGTCAAACAGGATGAAGATGGAGAAAGAACCCTGAGATTTCACCAGGAAGAAGTTATTAGAGACCTGATGAGAGCAATTTCAGATGACTGGAAAGGGAACGAGCATGAACACTGATGACATGTTCAATGAGTTTAAAGATGAAGAAAAGAAGGGAGATGGGCTTGTAGGTGGAGGTAAAGGAGGGTTTCTAGTGGGGTTATTAGGATGGGAAAGGCCATAGCATGTTTGTACTGTGAGGAGGAAGTAACCAGAGGACAATGAGAGATTCAGAAGAAAACTGATGTAATGGAAGGAGGCCATAATACAAGGGGATATGGGCTAGAAGAGCAGATGAAAAACCTTGATGTCAATGACAAGGAAGAATGAGCGGGGGAGAAAGCGAGGGAAGAAGGGAACTTCAGTTTGCATATTCTTTTTAGACAAGCATTCTTGCATTGTGGAGAATGTGTTTACCTCTAATAAAAAGCTTTCTTTTACACAGCCTTGCTAATGAAGAGGAAGGTGAGAAGGAAATGAATAGTGATTCAACACACCTCTGTAAAAGAGGGAAGGGAAACATTTACCAGATAATACAAAATTGCAATTACATATGCTGCATTATAGTTTAAATGTATTTTAAATAGTGAATAGAATCAATAGCTATTTTAATGGCCTCCATAACTACTAATCATATACCTTAAAGATATTCCTGGATTCTGGTAATGACATTGATGGTAATTACTATAGCATTACTGATGGCCATAAAGGAGGAGATTTCTCCACTGATTTCATTGTAATGCAAAATAACACCTGCCATTTCTGTTCTGCTTAATCAAATATTCCTTTCGAGACTTCATGTTCCTCTGAGCAGAGTAGTGTACAGTCATAATCATTCTAAGAACACTAAATATCAAGGCATATTATTATTAAAACTGCTCAAAACCAAGCCCAGAAAGAATGAAACCATTTTATCCCTTTTGCCACCATATTACTTCAGCAAGTTGTTACATCTTGAAATAGTTAAAAAAATAGTTTGATGGTAACAGCAAGACATTCCTTTCCTATGATACTTCCCAGTAATGCCATTGTGACTTTTCAAAAACTGCTAGCTGCCATGATAGGAGTGTAAATGCTGGAGCGTATATTAGAAAAATGATCCAATTATCACTCTTTGAAACAAACGTAAAACCCTATAACCATTTTTTCCAGGTTTTTGCACTAACCTCTTCTGACAATGTCGCCATGGAAATATCACTACTCAGATATTATTCACTTTCCTCTCCCTTCTAAAACCATTTAGAAATGTTTTGTAGATTCATTTTCAATGACATACCATGATGTTTTGTTCCTACCATCGCTAGAATCAAGGTAATTAAAAGGTCAAGATCAAGTTTCAAGGTCAAATTTAAATCTCCTGTGAATGATAGAACTAGCTAGAGAAAAGAAGTACTCAAGTGAGAAGTCCTTCAAACAAATTCCACAGCATTATGTACTACAATGTGCTTCATTTTCCAAAGCAGTTTTCTTTCTTTTTTTTTAACCTTTTATCCATTGCAATATCAGATCTGGGAACAAGATACAATGGATGTTGTATCAGCACATTGGTACAAAAGAGCCTGAAATACATGTTGGAAATAAAAATGAAGTTAGCTAAGTGTTTTGGCCATGAGACCTTCATCAGGAATGATCTATCCAGCTCTCTCCTTTTTGTCTCTAAAGAAAGCAGCCCTGTTTTCTGTTGTAAGATTACCTTTCCCTGCAGAAAATATTTCTAAAGATGATCCCATGCTCAAATCACCACTGCAGACTTCATTTTCAGTTAGATGGCATTTCAGATATGGTGTGAAGGGTAAAGTATAAGAGGTGTCCAATATTCACCTCTGTAAATAGAGAGTAAGTGTAATAGGAGAAGGCACTCAAGATGATCAAAAAGAATCAAAATAAAATTGGCAGGTCTACTTTTATTCTCTGTATAAAAACTGTTCTAATTCTATACCTACTTTGTATGAGTGTACTTGAAAAACAATAAAAATCATTGTCATTTTTCAGCAAATAAAAGATTTAAAAAGTATAAGATGAGCATTAATGTAGATCAATAGCAATTCAGGGTCTCTACACAATGTGTTAGTCCTCAGAGGAGTGTGAATTCTAACATGCACCAGTGTGTCGCTTAATAACTGATCTGTATGAAGACTGCTGGAAAGCACTAAATTCCCTAGTGCACATTAACATAGTTGTGTTTGAAATTAGACTACATGTTTGTGCATTAGAGAAGTGTTTCTCAAACCATGGGTCGCAACCCAAAAGTGATATCATGATTTAACCCATTTGAATGCATGTTTTCACAAAAAATGTGCAAATTTGCAGATTTTTATGCAAAATAAAAAATGTCATATTTCAAATTAATCCAAGCAGAACTGAACTACTGTCACCTAGGCCCTAACTAAGATGCTTAAATAGCATACCCCCACCCCCTTGATTTGAGTAATTGCCTTTTAAAAAGTATATATTCAAACTGAAGTGAAAGAGAAAGAGTGGTAGGATTTGCCTATTTCAAATAATATTTAAACTAATTTAATGATTTTTTATGAAAAATAGAGAAGTGTCTAGTAGATAGAGCAGAGAAATGAATAAGAATCAGGAATAATCAGTTTGATTTTAAACTCTGTCAAACTGGACAAGTCACTTGGAGGTCAGTTTTCAAACTTTAGTGCCTAAGCACTAAAAATAAGATATTTTCACTGGCCCAAGTAGGGGGCAGTGTGGAGTGTCACTGCTCTACAGGAAGTTCAAGGAAAGACTGTGGCTCCAGGAGGCAGGTTATGTAATATATGGACTTGTCCATATGTCAAGGCTGATTCCCCACTCTGGTACTTTGAGCGCAGAAGGCCCACAAGGATTCTAAAAGTTAATACTGGCCACTCCGGGCTTGTATTAAACTCCCAAGGTTACAGCTTTTCTCTGACTTTGGATGGATAGATGCTGCCACCACCCAAGTGCATAAAACCCCTCTGAGAACCCAGGAAGAACTTGGGAATTCCTTCCTGTGGGATACCCTCAAGTCCCTCCCCGCCCAGGGAAGAACTGAGGGAAAAAACAAAGGAAATCAGCTGTTGCCACCAGCTAATTAAACAACGTGCACAAACCTTGTAGAATACAAAATCCAATCCTGTTCTTAAATAAAGTAAATTTTATTAAAAATAAAGCGAGAAAATACATTTGAAAACTCAGGCTATTGATAGATTTAAAAAAGACAAAATTACAAAAATTAAGCATCAAGAATAACTTTCTTGAGGTCCAGATTAAAGGTTACAAGCAAAACAAAAGCATTTGGGGTTAGCACAGAGGAGCCCACAAGCCATAAACAAATAAACCTAATTGCATCTTTCTAGACATTTCCTGATCTACTTATATATCTGGGGGCTTCAAGTGAGTAGTTTCTAGGTATGATTTAGATGATTTTTCATACCTGGCCCGAAGCTTCTTGTAGCATATTTCCAGCCCTGTCTCTGCTTCTGTTCAAGAACAACAGACAAAGGGGAAGTTTTTTTCCCAATTTTAAAAAGTTCTAGCCTTCCCATTGGCTCTTTTGGTCGGGTGCCCATTCCATTCCTTTTACCTATGCAAGGAGTCTTTTTAACCCTTTACAGGTAAAGCAAATAGAGAACAACTACTAAGAGGGATTTTATAGCTAACTGGCTGGGTGGGTGTCCATAAAAGGGAGTGCTCCCCCTTTCATTTATCACGCCATATTTCTTCTAATTCAGAGCACTGTTTTATTTCCTTCAACCTGCTCCCAATCCAAATGCAACATCCTCTCTCATCTTTTCCACTTTTCTCTAGCCTCTTCTTTTCCATTAAGTGGACTGAATGCCTCATCTCCATGTTCTAAGTGTCCACCTGCCTTGGAAATAAAATCTTTCTTGATTTTGCTTTTGATATTGGGTCTCAGGCATAGCATCATGTATTTGCATAGTGTAACTAACGGCATGGTTTTGGACTAAGCATTACCATGATACTTATGCAAATGATTCAATTCTATAGATACATGAATCTCTAACTTTCCTTAGATTTCTATAACATCCATTGTCATAATGTTGGAGGACCAGATTTGCAAAGGTGATTTCAATGATTTAAATCTGCTGAGGTGTTTTTGAAAATCCCACTAGGTGGGTATCTACTCTAAAAGCACCTATGTGCCTTTGAAAATCTGGCCCAAAGTTCTTCCCAGGTAAATTAAACCTACTTGTTGAGTACCCTGGTGGAGTTCTTTGTGTTTTTCTGATCCGTAGCTTTGGTTAAGGAATATTCCTCTCTCCACACCCCTCCTGATCATTGTTATTGCAGTTGTGGTGGAAATAATTTATCAGACAGATTTCTTGTATGCCCTGAGTATGGTTAGACTCTGGATTAATTTAATATACATAGGAGGCTCAGTTCACAGCCAAAACCCCTCAGTAAAGAAGTTATTTCTGCTCTCAAGTGTTTCATCTGGGACTTTTAAAAAATATTATAGAGGAGAAGAGCTGTTTATGTAGGTCAGGGATGGAGAAGCTTTCACTGATGTAGGTGATCTCTTGCCCCATTGAATCCTTTGAATACCAGGACCAAGTTTAAACTAACAATGGGAGAGATGGTACGCCGCTGAAGGGATCAAAATACAGAGGTAATATATTGATGGCAGTTCAGCCCACTGAGAAGGAGTAAGGCATGTTGTCTATTAGCCAACATTCTATTTTGTATCCACCTTCCACCTCAGATGAAGTCAACTGCTGTACTCCTGTCTGGAAGAGACAAGTACATGGATCACTGTTTCCAGATTTTCATCCAGGAGACTTTCCTAGCACTGCAGGAGGAGGAAAGCTATCTGACTGTATAGGCAGCTTGACAGGACACAAACTGTGACTTTAATAAAAAGAGGGATGAGGCTGTGCAGATGCCTTTGATAGACTGGGATAACATTCCTCATAAATGTCTCTTTCTTCTGACCAGGATCACCTTGTTCTTGCTTGGATTCAATCTGAGCCAAGTGTTCTTCATCCAGGAGCTGATCGTCCTAGGGTTCTGATATCCTTAGAATACTATTGGTTGCATGTATGAAAAATGTGATATACATGCCTGTGTGTTGTAGACCATTGTCGATGCAGGGCATGCAGTGATACACCAACTCACCAAGTAGTCTCCTGTTGATATGGAAGACAATGGGAGGTAGATTTCATCCCTATGAATCCTTGAGGAGAAGGAGTTGTCCATAACCACTCTCTGGTTCCTGTTGGAATGGGATGGCTGCAGTAATTTTTATCTGAGGTTGAAGGGGAACATGACTGATATTCCACCTTCTTTTTTTCTTCTTTTTGCCCAATTTTGGACTCAGTCTTGCTTTGTGGTATACATAATAGACTGTGGGGACTAGCTAGGCTAGAAGAGAGTTCAAAAGTAGACATAAACCAAGTGTTAGTGATGCAAGCTTCTTCGGGTGCCTCATCACAAATCAGATCACCGATGGTGCTGTTTTTGCTGATGGCTAATCTTGGATTCAGCAGTAAAAGTTTGAGGGTCTTGTCTTCTCCTGCCCTTTCTGTTGTGGTAACTAAACGTGGATTGCAGAGGTAACTAGATGAAGAAAATTGGATTTATTTGCATGTTGGTAGGTCTTTGCTTTTGTGGGGCCATGTTGTCCTCTCTTAGCAGTATCTTCCTTTTCCAATTAACACTGAAACATTGAGGACTGAGTTGGGTATGGTTCTTTAGCTAGCCTGTCTCCAGGTACCAAGAGCACAGAAGTTCTGCTGAGTGTGAAGGGGCTGTTGGTATGGTAGCATGCTGGGACTGTGGACTGAGATATATAAAGTAACGGACACTGTATATCTTGAAGTGATTGCCTCTCAGAGGGTGGTAGAAGGTTGTATTGGCATGGTCCCCCTGCAATAAGTTACAATACTCTCTTTGAACTCAATATAGAGAATAAAAAGTATGTTGCAGTAAAAAAAATAACATTCCCTAGTGAGATATTTCAGTTTAGCTAAATTCAAACTAAATAAATAATAAAAGACACAGGTGTCAAATAGTCCCAGTGGTTAAGAGATTCTGACACTCTACAAAAATAAAACTAAACAAGGCTCCACTTAACACCAGTTGTGAAAAGTGACATGCTAAAAAACCCAACAGCCACTCAGACAATATAAAATGATGATTAAAGTTTTGCTGTTCCATTCTGAGTAGCATAATTTTTGAACAAACACATTTTCACAATGCCTCAGCCTACATCATTTAAGCATACTTAAAAACACCTTCCATCACGCTGATGTATGTTATTCTTTTACTCCTGTTCAACCCTAGCATAGCCAAATGCCCAGCGCATATTTCCTCACAGTGCACAATTTGTATTTCTTCCTATTGTTAACTTTGGTTACAATTTGTTAAGCCTTTTGTTTTTACTGACATCTCTTTATCAGAGGCTTTTCTAAAGCACTGTTTGTTCTGTTCAGCTCCTACTCCTGTTTTAAATGTGAATCTCATTTTTTCTGATGGAGCTAAGCCCTAATTCCTTGTGAGTGCAAATGAAGGAATTCTTGAACACTTTCTTAGGTCTGCCAACTAGAGTTTGCTACGCTGGACAGTTTAGCACCTCTTAATATATGAACTAAATCCTGGACTATATTTGTCAAAGTTTTATCTTGGAATCCGTCACCTACACAAAGGATGACTTGGATACTGTTGATAAAACACTAATGTGAATGTCTGACTCTCTGGTCCAGAAGTTGAACTGGTGAAGAGGAGTACCAGAAATTTTGCAGATATTCTAATCATTCTATTCAATAAGACTTAAGAGTTATGAATGAAGAATGCCTCTTCAATCATGTGAGCACTTCAGGATCACATTTTAATAGGAAATTCATTACAACCAGTGCTTTATTTATGCCCCACATGCTAGCTATCATAGGGTAAAAGAGAGAAAATATTTTTTCTGCGCTATTTAGGATTCATCTCCTGAATCACAGCAAATGTAGATAGTTCAGCTAATAATTATAGTGCACTTATTTAGTAGCTTTTGCCTCATAAGCATTAGTTAAGCCTCACGATAGTCCCTATTAGGTAATTTTATATCATTTTACAGATCAGACAGTGAGGTGTTCAGAAGTTAAATGACTTTCCCAAAAGACACAGAGCAACTCAAAAGCAGAGATAGGAATAGAAACAGTGTTTTGATCCCCTGTTCTGATATAGCCAATAGGAAACACCCAACAACAGTGCACAAAAATATTGCTTATTTCCTAGTATGTTTAAGTGCTCATGCTAAAGCATCCTTCTGCAGGGCATGGGAGGAAAAAGTAACTGGTTTTCGCTATAAAACTGATACAGAATACTTGGCACAGCCATATGCAGCATTTATTCGTCATGGGGTGAGCCCATAAGAATTGTAATATGTATTCGCTTTGCAATCATACAGTGTTGTGTATGTTTTCAATAGTATATCAAGCCATTTGCTGTAGCAAATGCTGAAATCTTGATTGACATCTAAAGCTCACTATGCTTCTTGTTAAAAATCATAGCATTGATTTGAGTATACTGTACAGTTGACATTAAGGGCTGAATTAGCATCACTGGTCTTCTCACCTCATGATTTCGATTGGGGGTGGCATGCTGCTTTCTTTTAGCCAAATAATCTCTTTCATCGGGCAAATTGTATCTTGATAATCTTAACTCAGGTTGAAATAAATTTAATCTCTGAGACAACTGCATACTTCAATCTTTTCATCCAAGCTAAGCTCATGTTGCCCCTTCCTTGTAGCCATAGTAATAAATGACTAATGACAGATTCTAAACTATAATTTTAGGTTGATATATAAAGAGTGATAATGCTGGCTTGTATTGTATCACTAAGGTTTGCATAGACATATAATAGTTTCATGGCTTCCTGGGCATTCTTTGTAACTTTATGCTTTAACATGATTACATTATATGAGAAATTATGTTAATACAATAGTAAGGTTGAAATTTTAAACAAATTCAGAATTAAAGTTCCCATAGCATCTTTAATTCAGCCCTATCATGCTTTTGCACTAAAAGTTATGCATTCTTTATATTCTCAAAGAGAGAAATTGTTATTTCAATATTTAACTACACAGGAAGCACTCTGCTACCATGGTAGTGAAACCATGTAAATACTTAGATAAAAAGGATCTCTCATTATGCTCAATCATACACAGTATACAGCAATATAAACTGTCTTACTCTGAGCCAGATTAAGGTAATGACCTATGTTGGCAGTGGTGTGAAGACTTGCTATACATTGCAACTCCAGACTCTTAGGTGGGTAGAGCACAAGCTCCCTCTATGACTGGCCTACTCTGCTGATGTGTGTGAAGGGATGGAGTCATGTGTGACACCCCCTAGGGGTACTACTTGGACTGTAGGACTGCTGTGTCCCCTTTAACTCTCTGGATCAGAGTATCTCTCACACTTCTGTGCTAATGACAAGGAACCCCTTCTGGCTTTGCTTTAGCACAGCCATTAGCATGTGAAGGAATACCCAAAGTTACAAGCAGGCTCTCACAGCCTTTAATGAACTATACACACGGAGACACCAGCGAATCCCCCCAGACTTGCACCCCAGAAATGTACCGTCTTACACTGCTCAAGATCTTCTTAACCAGTGCAGGTTCATTAATTACTTTCCCACTTCAAAGGCTTCTGGACATGCATCAGCCTTTGTAATCTGAGCAGATTCTCCAAGCACTTTAGACAAACTCACTGGTAAAGATAAACTTATTTTAATATTTTAGCTACAGAAAGATAGATTTTAAGTGATTATAAAAGTTAAGCATAGAGATCAGAGTTGGTTACATAAGAAATATAAGGTAAAATTGCAGTCTAAAGCCTAAACTATCTGACTAAGCAAGATGTGAACTGTAAGCAGTTCAGAGTTCTTAATACAGAGGCTGGATTGCCTGCTCAACCTGGGACAAAGTATTTTCTGCCAAATGTTCTTGTTGCCTTCAGAGTAGGTGGGGAAGGAAAGAGGGGTGGACTCATGATGACACAGTGCCTTATTTTATACTCTCAGTTCATGTGCCTGGAAAAATACTGGCTTAAACATGGTGTCAAGCATCACATGTCCAGATACCTTGCTGAGTCATGCCATTAAGCAATCCCCATTGTGTAGAGCTTGAGCAATGGTCTCTTATTGAATTGTAAATCTCTTGTTTACAATTCCCCTGCTGGTCAACAGCTGGTAATGGTCGCTTAACACCTGTCTGGGTGTAGGTCACCCACTGTGTTACCACTGGAGAGCTATCTGTGGGCATGTTCCAGACTCACAACATATTTCAACAACAACCATATAGCAAAATCTCCTAACTCCATATATAATGGTTATATACATATTTTGAATGAATAATGAATTTCAGAAAATTGTGAGTTTTCATATGGTACCTTAGAAGGCAGTCTGTATATAAAATAGCATTGCCATATACAAGTGGTGAATGTGGGGGTGTTATTTTGAGGTACAGAGTCACCCAATGTCATGCTTCCCCTATTCTTCTCTGGTAAGTAGGAAAATGCAAAGATTTCAGTATTGGTTCACGGAGTGTAGGAGGACATATGCAAAGCTCCTTATACTTTCATATCCCTTGTATACCTATGAGAGATCCAGGTACAATCTGATCTTGTATGTGTGTCAAAGGTTGTAGAGAAATGATGATTATTAATAACTTTGAACTCATAAAAGTGAGAACTCTGCCATTATACATCCGTGTTTTGTCCTGTCATCCCTTGCCTCATGTGCCAACAGGGTATTACTTACCAGTTTATCTGTTCCTCCACTCTTTGCATGTATGCAAACCCTTATGGAACAAAAGCCCTCTTTAAAGGGTGCCCTTCCCTTGCCCCTAAAATCCTCTCTCCATCCTAGTGGGTTTTCAGGGGATGTAGAAATGTCTTCATCAATTAAGATTTCTAACAGAAGCATTTAGCTGTCACTCAAATAATAAATGGCAGATAGTGACAGCTGTTTCCGTCTGTTGAGACAGCAATTGTTTTTTTTTTCTGCAAGTTCTTCCAAGGGACTGAAGACACTTCTGTAAGAGACAAAACTCTTCAAGGAGCCAATTTAAATGTAAAGGAAACAAAAGTCAGGTTTACTTTAGACATTTGGAAAGTAACTGATTGAAAGAGATTAGTACTGTAGAAGTAGTGTGAGAAGGAATCAAAATAAAATGGAAGCAATATTTAAAATAAATGCCAAAATTTTAAAATATGGGGTCTTAAAGTACATTTTTTTAAATCCCCACATTAGTTACCTTATTAAAAGTGGCCCAATTTTCAAAAGTGCTGAGCACTCACAAATCCCTAGTAAATATCCTCTCACTACAGGAAGTCTACTGGAGGTGGATTGCGGCCATGTGTGATAACTTTCCCTTCTATCAGAAGCCCCAGTTATATTAACTCTTAAATAAAAATATTTCTTGTTAACTGACTTCATTGTAGTATTTCTGCCTTGGGAAGCAAAAGTGGGGAAGGTGTTGGGAGATTAAATAAATGAATATTTGGATCCTTCCACCAAAATGCGAAAATCCCAGTATTATTTCCTTCAACCTGGAAGATTAAGATTTTAAAGGTGTTTTAAAGATAAATATAAACCTACCCAGTGATTATCTGCAATTCTGCCTGAAATTGAGTTATCACAACGGCAAATTAAACTCCTGTGATAATACTAATAAGCATGCACCAAATCTATTGCGGTCAAAATACCTTTGCATATTCTTGGACACAGGAAAAATAGATGTTCCAAGATACAAAGATAATGCAGTCTCAGATCCAGCACTCTATAATTTTTTAATCTGGTTGCATCACTGAAATGCTCTATTTTGGGCCTGAACTTTCACTGGTTGAAGTCCGTCTCGAAGATCCCATTGACTTCAATGGTACAGGATCAGGATCTCTGAAAGCCTTCAACACCAGTCAAAAGCAGGAGTGGTGATTTTTTCAAAAGCACCCAAGTCCCATTTTCAAAAGTATCTTAGGCATTAAGGAGCTTAGGTCTCACTAAAAGTCCATTTAGGAGGCATTTTTGAAAAATTGACCCAGTGATCATTTTAAGTTTAAGCTGGGAGAAACTATCCAAAAGGTGCATTAAACCTTAAACCAGTACAGATTTCTAAAGCAAACAGCAGAGCAGAGGAAGTTTCATTCTAGATTTTAAGGAGGTAGTAACAGTAGTCAACAGAATTTATACTCGGTATTAGGGTGACTAGATAGCAAGTGTGAAAAATTGGGACAGAGGGTGGAGGGTAATAAGTGCTTATATAAGACAAAGCTCTGGATACTGTGACTGTCCCTATACAATCATAACATCTGGTTACCCTACTCAGTATCAACTCATCATGTTCTCAGGTATCACAAATATCTAGTGACCATAATGAAAAATAAATTGCCCTCCTGGTTCTTTTTTGTGAAAAGGTAATCAATCTGCTTCTGTCAAAAATGATGCATCTTTCACAGTAGAATAATTATGTGGGTACCTTTTATTATTGTTTGGTAGAAAATGTTGTTTGTCAAGTGCACCAGCGATTGCCTTTGAATTAAATATAATTGACATTCCAACATGTTGTCTATTTCCTTAATGACAGTGTTCTGTAAGTGCATTTGCAGCCTACACAAATGCGAAAAGCATAAGTTAGTTACAGTATGATATGTACCTATATTTCTGACTCTCACCTAACCTATTTCCACTTTGAAGGCCAACGTACCATTGGACAGCCTGTTTATTTATTTCAATAAATTATCTGAATTCAAAGGTGGATCTATTCATTGTTGCTTTCACCTATGACTATAAACATCGCAAGAGGAAAAGCAGTAAATTAATGGTTTATAATGGTATACTCAAGGTCATCAAAAGCATGCACTTTTGTACTGCTTTGAATTGCTTCGCTGATGTACAGCTGAATCCTCTTGTATCAAAAAACATTAATCTCATAGAGGTACATAAAGAGAAGTTCATGAAAGAAAAGTGAATTAGCAGAAACCATCTTCAGCCAAATGATGATGAAGGTTGTCCAGACACCTGTATTTTCTTTTGGACAGCTTGGTAAAGAATGAATATCTCATGGTTATAGGGATATGACTCATAGTGGATAAATGTATTACCAGAGAAGGATGTTTCTGATTACTGGTGTGACATGTTGGTACTATTAAGTTGTCTGTAAGTGGTGAAGGAATATACAGGGATGGTGAACACGGAGATGGTTTCAAGTATCAGAGGGGTAGCCATGTTAGTCTGGATCTGTTAAAAGCAACAAAGAGTCCTGTGGCACTTTAAAGACTAACAGATGTATTGGAGCATAAGCTTTCGTGGGTGAATACCCACTTCATCAGACGTATGTCAACAGAGATGGTTGAATATAGAGATACAAGAACATGTTTCGCATGAAAAAAAGAAAGTACAAAAAAGTTACAATGATGTTTTAGTTTATTGCTACTGGAAAAGTTCAGATTAGGTAGATGATGTAATATTTGGACTTTGACTTATTCTGTAAGGGACACATTGCTGGATATAAACTGTTTTATTAAATGTGTATAAACACTTTTGAAAGGAATGTAGTCCTAAAGAACCTTCAATTAAATAGGAATTCTATATGTTTTCTTATAGTGTAATGTTACTGGAGTAGAAGAATATTTTATGAATAAAACTGAAATGAATGATATCATGAAATGCATTGATTAGAGAGAGAGAGAGAGAGAGAGACACCTTGCAAGTTGTATTTTTATTGTATGAACTGTGGCCTGGATTTACGACCATGTTGTATGACATGAGCTAATTGTCCATGAGGTCACTAGAGCTAGTGAAAAGTGAAACTTTTGTCCTACGAAATTTTTCCTGTGAAAAATATCTGAATCAAAAACTCAAGTCAAAATTTCACAATGAAATGACAATTTAGTTATTTGGTGTAATTTCAAGATTTCTTTTTTTTTCATTTCAACTTCTGATAAATTGTAATTTCTAAATATATATTTTAAAAAGGTTTCTACTTGGAAAACCATCCTTAATTTGCACTAAGATCTGAAGGTGAATACATAACAAGTGATTTTTTGGGGGGTTTTTTCCCCCACAAATCAGAGAACACCAAGGTTTTTTTCACAGGCTGAGAGAATTTTTTGCATAATTTCAAAAAAATCTCATCTTCCAAAACTGCCCTTGGATGTTGTGCTCAGTACAAATCATTCTACAAATGTTCGTGACATCACTGGACTCTCCTGCAGGTTCTCACATCTACATTGCTCACAGGATAATTGTGCTGTCATCCTATGAAACATTCCAATAGTTCTAAGAATAAAGTTCTATCATACTTTTTCTAAAGACATTTTATCATTTTGGATAAATTCTAATAGCTTCTAACTAAGAACTCTAAAGTTTTCATATGAAATATTCACAGCCAAGTAGTAGTCCTATCCTGATTCTAATAAAATTTGATTCACTACACATAAGCCATTATATGTAAATCTGTTTTGAAACGTTTAATAAATTCCTGAGGACTCAGCACTTGTAGTGTGAAATAAACTATGTTTACAGAATGACCTCACCACACATTAAGCGGTGGGGGCATTGTTTGGCTTGTGTGTCCCTTTAAGGGCTAGAGAGCCAACAGTGACTTTTTGCTGCAGATGAAGACCAGATCAACATAGGGACGCTGACCCATCCCCCTCACAGGTGACCAGAAGAGAGTAGGGCAGATTATATAAGTCAGTGCTTGTACACAGTACTTAATTTGCAATGAAAAAGGTTCCAGGGCTCAAGCAGTTAGGTGCCAGGCTCAAGCAATTTTTTTTTTTTTTACTTTCATAACTGACATGGCAAGCCCAGAGATGCTGGGGCTATGAACTGCCAAGTCTAGTCTGTAAAATGCGTATTACACCTATTAATCCTTTGTTAACTCATGTTAAACTTTATCTGTATCATTATTATAAAGTATGACTGAATATTTTAGATGAATGCTGATCATTATACATTTGAATGACTGAATGATGTTGCATTCTTTTTTATGCCATTAGTCAATGGATGGCTAGAAAGCTGATAAACGATACAGTGACCTTTGCTCATTTGTCCTCCCATGTGTTCATTTTTTGCTATTACAAGTTGGCTATGAAATAATGACATTGATTCTCTTTTGGGCAAGTAAAAACAACAACAACATGGGCCTATCAACATTTCTAAAGCATAGCAACTGCAGAGGAAATGAAGTTTGTAATTTAGTTGGCTATCAAAACAAGATGAGAAGAGAAGAAAAAAAGCTGAACATCATTTTTGCCAAAACCCAACTTCTCCAGAGTTAAAATTCTTGTTTGTGCTGCACTTTATCTCCTAAAAGAATTTTTCCTGATCTCTCCCTACTGTGAATTTTTATGCTGCCTACACTAGTAATTCTGAGTGAATTTTTGGAAAGCCTAGAAGGAAAGTTAGTCATCCATTTGTTAGGCACTTTTGATCTACGAACAGCCTTTTGTTTCCAATGTTTTTTGTTGTCTTTTCATGCTAAGATTTACTTTGATTATTTTTCTTAGACACCCTTATGTGCAAGAAATCTTGACCAAGATTTTCATTAACAGGTGCCTATATTTAAGCTCCTAAAAATATATTTAGCTATCTAAATAAGTGGCCCAATTTTCAAAAGTGCTCATCAGACAGTCTGTATAGCAGGATATATATGAACTGATATTGTATGGGAAAGATTTGAAGTCAATAAGACTATGACAATTTATATCAGGTGAAGATCTGCCCCATTTTTCTTATCTATAGGGAGATATGAGTCTGACATGACTCCTGTTATATGAATAAGGTTACTTTTAAATCAGGAAATTCAAAAAAAGGGAGGAAAAAAACTATCCATACAAGTTAACATATAAATTGTCCAAACAGAGCTTGGAGGTTCAGACCTCATAGAAATGAATGTGATGCTGGAATAGCTAACATACCGAAGGAGACTTGCTCTCTAAATATAACCTGTTTTCCTGTTGTTGTTTATAAATTTCATTTCAGAGTAGCAATAAAAAACCACTCCAGGCAGTACATTTTAAGTAACTATGATACTTCTTGAATGGCGAAAGTCCCATTGTCTATGCTATGACACAAAGCAAACCAAAATTTCCAGTAATGTACTGACAATTATATCATATTACTCAATTTAAACAGATACTTAATTTATTTTTTCATTCATGGACAATCCACTCTTTTTGATCACTATCACCTCTGTCAGGTAAGAAGTAGAATAAAAAAAAAAGATAGTTAAACTGATATATAACGTCTATATTGCCGTGTGAAATATTGTGTAAAACATTTAAGACTCACAAGAGATAGAGATATGCTGATATCTTTAACTGTATGAAAGATCAAAAAAAATGAAACAGCAAATAGTTATGACTTTGAGAGCAGTTTCTTGTCTACCTCCACTTTCATTTTCTTGTGATGAAAACAAAATTACTGAAATATAATAGGAAATATTATATTGTGATAAGCATATCTGACAGAATAGCTCCAATAGTAAAATCAAAAGCATTGTGCTTCCAGTGCATGATTCTAATGCATTCTGATTGTATTTGAATGGATGACGAGACATTTACAAATCACATGATACTTTTACAATGCTAGAAAGATAATGATATTCAGAACTAGGGTGTATTTACACAGGTACTGTGGATACTGACTGCTGAATTTAATCAAGGGTTACATAGTATATACACTAGTGTGGCATAAACTAAAGTCCTGATTCAGGAAAACACTTAAGTTTATACATAAGTCCTTCTTTATTCAGGACTGCACTTGAGTAATGTGCTTAAATTTAAGCATGAGGTTACATTATGGCCTAAATAGGGATTCTTTCTTGAACTGGGACCTAAAGGTGGTCGAGAATGTTATGTGTCACTTATAAAGTTTTCATGACAAAAATAAACAAGTGTAACTACATTTGTACAAATTTAAAAGTTTTAGTTTTGAATAATGTGTAGTCCCATAAATTTTTAAAAGTAGCAATTAATTTTAAGGCTAACAAAACATGACTTTGACATCCCTGGAGACTGAAATCCACTACCCAAAGCATAGGTTCAGTATACTTCATCCTATTGCTTTCCCCACAGTGCCTCACACCGGTTGTATGTGTCATGGCTCGTATCACCTCTTCCTGGACACTCTGGGGATTAGCCTGAGGCCAGGGCTCCTCATCTACAGCTTGAGCACCATCACTGCATCTGCCTTCATCCCTCTCACAACCTCAGGAATCACAGCACCTTCTTCGCAACTCAGCCCTCCAGCTGTCTCATCTTTTGTGTTCCCCTCTTCTGGGGGTTAGTATCGCAGTCTAATAGTTCAGCCACTCTGCCAGTGGCAAGTCGGGGAGATCCAAGCCCATCCCCTACTCTGGGTCCCAGCTCAGGAACCTCGTAGATGACAGTCATGTGCTGCATCCCCTCCAACTGCTCGATATGTTTCCCAGAACCATTTCTCCATGGCACCAGCACCTTCTTCACCCTTACCCAGGATTGGCTCCAGGCACCAGCCCAGCAAGCAGGTGCTTAGGGCGACCAACGGAGAGGGGCAGCACGGCCAGCTCTTTGGCGGCAATTCATCGGCGGGTCCCTCAGAGCGAGGGACCTGGTGCCAAATTGCTGCCGAAGACTGAAGTGGCGATGGTAGTGCCGCAGAGCGCGATCGCGGCTTCTTCTTTTTTTTCTGCTTGGGGCAGCAAAAACCCTGGAGCCAGCCCTGCCCTTACCTCAGGGTAGTGACATAACCTAATGAAAATCTTTCATTTTTCAACTATTCAGTTTTTTGACAATTGTGACCTCTGGAGACTCTCAATGCCAGGTGGCAAAGGGCACACCATACCATAATTCTCATCAGGCCTGACACATGCATTGCCCCAATTCACTGTTGTAATAATCTGTATCTAAAAGATGTCATATGAAAGCTGGTAACATGTTGATCATTAATAGTATTGTGTGATGTATGTATGGACAGTGTATAAAGAATGATAGATGTGTGCTGGAAAAATGTTCCTCAAATGTGTTTGGCACACAGTTCCTAATCACAGCCTGTCCTAGACAAAGGATTTCACAGCCTTGACTGTGTCTCCAACATAAATTAAACCTAAGACAAGCAAAAGCACTTTTACAGGCAAGGTAAACAAAGCTATTAGGCAAGCAATGTGAGGAAGATGACCACTTAACAATCTCAATAGGAGATGGAGATTGCACTCCCAGAAAGACTTCATGCCTCTTGAAACACGTCAATGAACTTTGGGAAGATATAAACAGAGGCAAAAAGCAATTGTCTCATCTTTACCTGAGGAGACAAAGAAACCAAGTGCTTTGGGCTCTGTGTAGCTGGCTGATGTGCTGGAAGAATGACTAGTGAGAAAACGTCTGAGCAAAAGACTCTAACATGTTAAAATGGAGTTTAGTCTTAGAAGCATATTTTCACTTTTGTTTCTTTGTAAACATTTGTATCCCTATTCTTTGTATTTGATATCACTTAAATCTAGATTCTGTTATTAATAAACTTGTTTTAATTTTTCAAAACCATCTCAGTGCTGTATACTAAGCTGAGGGTTCCATGTTTTAGTTTATCTAGCAGCCCCTTGTGTATTCTGTCTCTTTGGAGGCAGTGAACTTGATAACTTCTGTGGGGATCCAGTGAATGGGACTGGACACTACAGAAGTACCAATTTGGGACACACTCAGGACTGGAGGGAACTGTTGATATCAGCCTGCAAAGAAAAAACTAGGCTGGGGGTAGCAAGGGAGAGCCCATTGTGCTGTGAGAATACTATTGGTGGCAAGGCTCTGAGACAAAGTTGCATAGGGTAGACACATGCAGGGTTACAGGGCAGGCAGTGACATACCTCTTACTGGTCTGGATGAGCCTCTAAAGCATCACAACAATCAATTTAAATTTTATGTGAAAAGCAGATATTTGTGAAGAAAAATTTAGTCAAAAACCCAACTTTTCATTAAAAATAGTTTCAGTTGAAAGTGTCTGAGCAGTCCTAATGTGCCTGTCCCTGAATTGTGTTGTAACTGGTCTTTGATGCCAGTCTCAGCACAGAGGCCAGAGATGAAACAAGTACATAGAGACTGCCTCAACCACTCACCCCAAAGGTATGATCCTTTTGTCCCTCCAGATTTAAGATAAAGCACAGTGGCAGGGCAGCACGAGGAAGCTTGGACTGGTACTGCCTGTTCTGTACTATACTAGTTATGAGGGAGAACAGAGGATTACAGTATGTGAGGGCTTTTTGGTCTTGTATTTTTGTACTTTAGTTCATCCATATGTTTTAAATAATCCTCTGCAAAGGTTGGTGTAAGGTCCACTACAGTGAGCAGCTGTTATTGACAACAGGGGAACCAAAGCACAGATTGGGTAGGAGACTTTTCCAAGGTCAAACAGAGCCTGGAATGGAACCTAGGGAGTCAGACTCCTTGTCTTCTGCCCTGCCTTTCCCATCCAGCATGGAAAGTAATATATTCATTTTTTCTGAAGACTTTAAATATATTTAAATAAATTCTAAAGCCATCTCAGAAAAGTCGAGTTTAAGACCACATCACTATACATTTATTTGTGTATGATTACAACATAACACAGGGATTCAGTTACTAAACTGCCACTCACAGTAAAGCTTTACAAAAATGCACAGTCAGTGTAGCATAGACCATCTGTCAATCAAAGGTGTGCAATGTTTTATTGTAGAGCATGATCTATATGATTTGACATTTGTACAGGAAGGATTTGGAACATTTTGCTTCAGGCCTTCTCCCTTGTTGGTAAAGAATCAGAGATTAATCATTAGCTCTCATTTCTGACACTCAGCAAATAGGAATCCAGTTTGCTTTGGAGAAGACTATTATGAGAAAGTCAAAAGTCAAATATTTAATTTGCCATTACAAACATCAAGCAAATGACTGCCATCATTCCTTAAAAGGAAGACACGAACAACTGCATGACTGCATCAATTATTGATTAATACAAAAATATATTTTAAAGAGCAAGAACATGATTGAGGTCATACATTACAATGATTAATTACTGCTTTTCAGAATGCATCCAGTATGTCATATCAAATTATATTCATATAAGGATTAATTAATCTAAAAGCTTTACAAAAAATAAAGAGCAAAATTAGGTCAGCTGTTTGCCCAAATTTGTACAAAGTTTTTTTTAAAAAATAATTTGATGGATTTGACCATAATTAAAGGTCTTGACTAAAACCTAAACAAACAAACAAAAAAAAAAACCATCCAGCTCAGCAAAGGCATAATTACTTCACCTTTTTCCTTCACCTTTTCAATATACTAATTTCTAAAATAATAGGCAACATTAATGTTCTTGTTTTCTCACATATCTAGGAGAGTCTGAAAAGCACATTTGAAAAACACACATTTTAACACTTCATATTATTGTTCTGTGCTGCCAGGGACTACTGCACAGAGATCACTGCAGCCATGTGACTTAAATAGGTTAGCCAGTTAACATTCCAGTATGTTTGATGCAGCCTGAAAAAGTACTTACAGTCAACATTTTGCTTCCAACCCTGTCTTCTATTTCTAGCTTGTCTTTTTTTCAACTGCTTCTTTATTATGTGACACCCAGTGGTGTCATGTGGTCTGTCCCTCCCCCCCCAGAAGTTGCTCTGATAACAAGATATCATGGGAATGAATGCTTCTGAAGATCTGGAAACTGGTAGTGCTTTGGGAAAAAAAGAGTGATCATCAAGGTTGTAAAACATGTAGATACTTTAATAGCATAACTCACTGTTAATGAAGGGCTGGTGTTTGCTAAATACAAATGACTATAATAATAGTGATTATCCTATATATATTGTGGTAGTACCAAAATGTGTTAGACATTGTGCAAACACATAGGAAGACACTGTTCCTGTCCAACATAGCTTACAATCAAAATAGATAAGATAAGTAAATAACATACAGGCAAAATGTTAGGAGTACATCTTGTTAATTACCCCTTTTCCTCCAATATCACTCACTTAGATTTAATTTTTTTGGGGTAGGGACCATCTTTTTTCTCTTTCTTTGTACAACACCTAGCACAATGGGGTCCTGGTCTAAGACTAGGGCTCATTGAATAGATGATAATGATAATAATTAATTAATAAAATTTCTCCTATTTCTTTTATGTCCAGGTGATTCAATCAACCTGCTTTTTACACTCTTCATGCCCCAGGATCTAGAGAGCAGATAGTGAAAGAGAAACAAATGAAACCTCAAAGTAAAACAGAAGTCAGATTATGCCCATATTGATAACAATGTTTGAAGGTCGGGATTCCCCGGGAACTAGGGCACCTGTTTTATTTTTCCACCAGCCGTCACTGTCAGATCCTGTCACTTACTCTCAGCCCCTAGAGGGAAGGGGGAGGTTCACTAAAAATTATATATCATGTTGAAAACACTTGAACATGTATGGACTTCTAGCCATTCAAATAAAGAAACTCTTTAGAAAATATCTTATAGGAATTTTAAAGATGTAACTTGTTTATCAGAAAGCAAAGCCTCCAGAAGCAAGGATGTTCAAAGGTAAGGCTGAAATCCAATCTTTAGCATGCCTTTTTGAGCCCTGCAGATGTAGAAGACAACTATCAGAAATACAATGATAACAGTTGTGTAGCAACAGAAAATGGCAATTCATAATATTTCACCAATTGTTCTGGTCTTTGCATAATTAATCTGTGCACTGGCTTCTCTCCAGAATACGGAAACACTTTGTAAGGATCCTTCCACACCCATAAGCAAATTTCTAAATGGAGAAAAAATTCACAATGGTGAGGAAGCTTCTCTAAAATTACTATTACAAATGCAGTGACCACAAAGGCATTGATATAGACAATACTGACCTAGGCTTAGCTGCACAAAACCCACAAAATTAGTTGTATATTATACTGCTAGTCTACAAGAAAACTTTTTCTAAGAGATCTTAGTTAAACTGGGCAAATAAAATCCTATTAGTTTTTATTCACTTAAAAATAAATTCATTTAATTTCTGTTCATGACCCTTATGGGTTCACTTTCTATGAACATTTACTTACAAAAGTATAACAAACAGCATACATTATTTTGCACTTAAATATAAAAACTAAGGTGTGGAATCATTAGTACATTTGTCACTTTGCCAACTTTTTTTTTTTTTTTATAAAAAGCTAAAAGCAAATTACTTGATCCACTGAATGAGATGACCTGGTTGATTTTACCTGACCTGGTTGAGAACAAAGATTGAATTAAAAACGTTTCTAAAAATATAGAACAGAAATTGCAGCTTTCATGTTTTTTTGCATGAAAATAAGCAAAATAAATTGCTACATTGTTTTTAATAGAACAATGTTGGAAAAGAAACTGGAGTGGACAGTTGTGGTTCAAAACAGGTGACTTTAGGTTTAATGGAAGTAAGGGAAGTAGATACAGCAATTAGCAAATAACTGTGGTATATTAAATCATTGCAGTATTTTAAATGAATTCCTAATATTAATTTGAAATTAGTCTTCTCTTCGCCAGCAACAATTGTGTTGCCCCTAGTGAGGAAAATAGTAGACAAGTTGCGTTGTGTGACGAGTATATTTTGCCTTTTTCCTTACTGATATCTAAAAAATACAATTACCTGGGCAAAGCTTAACAACAAACAGAGAGAGAGAGAGAGAGTGAGAGAGACTAAAATCTATCCACCTCAGCGAAAAACGGCGAACCACAGCCACCAGGAGGTGCGGGCGGCCATGCCTGCGGACAGTCAATACAAACAAACTGTCTCGCAGCCCGCCAGTGATATACAGTGATCGGATAAATAGTTTGGAAAAGGACTTAAAAAGAAGTGTTAGTTAGAAGAACAAATGGGGGGTGGTGGAAGACTCCTGTGATTGGTACAGCAGGGAGCCAACCCCCCATTCTTATAGCCCACCTTAGCCCTCCTATGGGGCTACGGGGATGGATGGTAAGGTCCCGGCATTGGATTTGCTGGAGGGAATTGGATGGAAAAAGAGAGGCAGCTGGTAAAAGCCCCCTGGGTAATTACGGAATAAACATGAGGTTACCTGCACTGTACACTGTTATCTGCTGGTTAGTCCCAGACGTCTAATAATAAAGTTGCAGCCTGATTAAATCCATGTCAAATATCTCCTGTCCTTCTTTCAATATAGCCAGACAATCAATACCACCTCTGCTCAGGCCTGTGACTAATAGATACTACCTAACCCTATAGGTAGACTATGGAATTTGTAATTCTGCAAAGACTTTTGTGGCTTAATGAAGGTACTAAACAAAATACATTAATAATAGTAATCATTTCACAGATAACATCTCTCATTTTTTACAAGAAGGGTGTATTACGACTGTACTCTATTCCACATTAAATTAGATACAAATGGCATTACATAGTGAAACCTGTGAAGTGAAACACCTTATTAGGTAAATGTACTGTCTTACAAGTTCAGTACTAAATAGTCCTAAACACACTGAGTTCAGTTCTGCTCTGGTTTTTTTTGTTTGGTTGTTTTTTTGGAGGGGTGTTGTTGTTGGGGTTTTTAAGATCACCTCTACTGAGCAACCAGGTTTTGGGGTTGGTCCTACGAGTATGTGAAGTAATTGTTTGGAAACTATTGACAATAATCTATTGAACCACAATGTGAAGAAAAAAACCCTATTGTTTCCTGAGTAGTACCTTGGCTGCTTTTTATACATACAGATCTATAAAAGAGAACATTTCTGAAAGTAACAATCTTAGCAAATAAGAGACACTTGAGCAGCTAGTAGGCCATTAGCCATGGGTTATTCTTCCCACAACTAGATTGGTTAGGAGGTCAATATTACATAAAAGAACCAGTCTCTTATAGTCCACGTGTATTTTAAACTGGAGACTGCTGCATCTTGATTCTATAATGAACCTCTTCCTCTTTGTAAAGAAATGATGATATATTACTGTGTTAGCAGCATGAAATACAACTTACACACAAATTTATGAACTGGTAATAAATACTCTTTACTTTGTTACATCAATAAATCACATTTTCCTCCCTACCATTTGTTCCCGTGTGCCAAGATATTAACATTGCATATTCCCTTATCAGTTTATTTTTCTGTGAAACAGGTCTGCAGAAATTCCATGTCAAAACTCCACGTCATGTATCACTTTACATCACCTTCACTGTCACAATTCCATGTATTATGTCATGTGTACTGGACTCTGATTGCTCTTTAAGGGACAGACTTTGGAAAAGACTCTGACTTAAAAGAGGCTTTTTGATCAGACCTTAAAAGGCCCCTTCCTGCAATATACCACAGGTACTTAGCCTCTGCTAGCCCTATGGCGCATTTAGCAAGATTTATGATGAGGCCAGCCCACCTTAATGTGTGCAGTACTGCCTCAACTTTCTCCAAGTGGGTTCCCCAGTCTGGTGTATGGATGATGACATCATCTAGGTATGTAGCTGCATAACTCAAATGGGGGTGTAGCAACTTATCCATGAGGCTCTGGAAGGTGGCCGGGGCCCCATGTAGCCTGAAAGGGAGGATGATGTACTGGAATAGCCCCTCTGGGGTGGAGAATGCTGTCTTCTCTTTAGCTTCATTGGTCAGGGCAATCTGCCAATACCCTTTTGTTAAATCCAGGGTAGTCAGGAATCGAGCACTACCCGGTTGGTCAACTGGTTTGTCAATGTATGGTATGGGGTATGCATCGAATTGGAATACTTCATTCAGTTGCCAAAAATCATTACAGAATCTTGTGGTACTGTCAGGTCTGGGCACCAGTACAATTGGAATGGACCACTGACTTAGATTCTTCAATGACCCCTAATTCTAACATCTTTTTCACTTCGGCCCTGATCTCTTCTCTTTTTGTTGCTGGGATTCAGTAGGGTCTCAGTGTTATCTCAATGTCACCTTGGCTCCGGGGATTGTGCCAATATGGTGATAGGTCTCAGTCGTTCGCCCCAGCTTCATAGGGAACACATTTCGGTTGTGGTTTATCATGTCGACTGCCTCGACTTTTTGGTTAGGCGTCAAGTCGGGTTTGGTTAGGCGTCAATATCTTCACTTGCTCGTGTAGGTTATCCTCTTGTGGAAGGGCCTCCTGGGTGACTAAGCATGTCTATTGGTCGTGCAAGGTTTTATAAGATTGATGTGGCAAACTTGCTTTGATTTCCAGCAGCCTGGCTGCCTCACCTTACAGTTCACCTCCCACATAGCCTCAACCACTTCGTAGGGTCCCTCCACTGGGCCTGTCATAGGTTTCACCCCCACTCTGGACTTTAGAGTACAGATATGAGGACCTGCATGTGAACCCCTAAGCTGAATTACCAGCTTAGATCTGGTTTTGCTGCCACCACTCCCAAGTATTAATTCCCTTCCCTGGGTAGTCTTGAGAGACTTCTTCACCAATTTCCTGGTGAACACCGATCTAAACCCTTGGATCTTAACACAAGGAGAATTTAACCATCCCTCTCTTTTCCCCCACCAATTCCTGATGAGTCCAGATCCAATCCCCTTGGATCTTAACACAAGGAAAAATCAATCAAGTTCTTAAAAATAAGACTTTTTATTAAAGTAAATAAAGGTAAAAGAAAAGAAAAAAAACTTCTGGGACAGATTAGCATACCAGCTACTCTCACAGACAACAGATTCAAAACACAGAGGATGTTCCCCTCGGCAAAACTTAGTACACAAAAGAATTCCCAATTTGATTATTCCTCCAATTGCAAAAAGACAAAGTTACCAAAGAAAATAAACATAAACCTATTTGTTCTTTTCTAAAACTTACTACTCTGATAAAAGGCTGGTTCCTTGATCTTTTCCACTCCAGCCAAAACTGAAACTGACCAAGACAAAAGGAACTTCCCTCCTTCCTTTTGAAACATCTTGTTCCCCCATTGGTTCCTCTGATCAGGTGTCAGCTAAGCTAGGTGAACTTCTTAACCCTTTACAGGTAAAAAAGGCATTAACCCTTAACTATCTGTTTATGGACAGGGCCAAAAGTTTATTCTCTGCTGTGGGCACCAGTACCATCACCCGGTCCCCCAGTTGAACCTTTCTTGGTGGTTGTAATGGGTTCATTGGGTCTCCTGTGCTTTCTCCAAGTGTTCCTGTACAATGGGCATAGTTTGGGCTATATGATCTCTCATCTGCAGTACACACTCGACTATATCCCTTCTGGGATTTAGCTCCTCTTCCCAGGCTTCTCTGGCTATATCTAATATGCCCCGGGGGTGCGACCCGTATATTAGTTTGAATAGTGAGAAGCCCATGGAGGCTTATGGGACCTCCTGGATGGCAAAAATGAGGTACGGCAGTAGGGTACCCCAATCTTTCCCATCCCAGTTTACCACTTTCCTGATCATGGCCTTGAGGGTCCTATTGAAACTTTCCACAAGGCCATCGGTTTGCAGGTGGTAAACAAAAGTCTGTAGGGCCTGTACATGGCACAATGAACAGAGATCTTTCATCAACTTTGACACGAAAGGTGTCCCTTGATCAGTCAATATCTCCTTGGGTAGCCCAACCTGGGCAAAGATCTGTACTAGCTCCTTAGCTATTGTCTTGGAAGCCGTATTGTGTTGTGGGATGGCTTCCAGGTACTGAGTTCCATAGTCCAGGACAACAAGTACATGTTGGTGGCCCCAAGCTGTCTTCTCTAGGGATCCTACTAGATCCATGGCTATTTGTTCATTATTGGAAGAGGTTTCAAAGTGGCCTTCAAGTGTCGGCAAGGGCTATGCAGATGGCACTCAGGAGAGGAGGTGCAGTACCACCAGACATCTTTATTTACTCCTGGCTAGAAGAACCTCCTCAGGATCCGTACCTGGGTTTTCTCTTCCCCTAGGTATTCTCCAAAGAGATGACTGTGGGCGAGGCTCAATATGGCTTTTTGATACTTTCATGGCACCAGAAGTTACTGTATCTCTTGCTTCTGCATTTGCACAACCAGGTACAGGAAATATTTCTTCACTATAAAAGAAGGTCCCGGTCCCTAGACCTTCCCATCCATGGGTATTCCGTCTATTTCAGCCACCTCTCTCCTGATATTATCATATCTGAGGTCCTCCACCTGGTCCTGCCCAAAAGTCTCTCTTCCAGGACTAACCTGCCAAGCTCCCAGGGGCCAGCTTCTGCTTCTTCCAGTGGCTTGCTGCCATCACAACTGAGGTTGGCCTCTGGTTCACCTTCCATGGTGGAAGTTTCTCTGTTTGCTGCCCATGTCCATCTGCCTACTAGAGAGGTCTTCTGGCCCTGGGTCAGGATCTGGGTTCCCAAGGCCTTCACAGCCTTCCCCTCTTTTTTGGTCTTCCAGGTCTTTCTGGGAGTTGGGAACAGATCCTGAGAAATCTCAAAAAGAACAGGAGTACTTGTGGCACCTTAGAGACCAACAAATTTATTTGAGCATAAGCTTTCGTGGGCTACAGCCCACTTCTTCAGATGCATAGAATGGAACATATAGTGAAGAGATATATACACACATAGAGAGAGCATGAAAAGGTGGGAGTTGTCTTACCAACTCTGAGAAGCCAATTAAGTAAGAGAAAAAACTTTTGAAGTCATAATCAAGGTAGCTCAGTACGGACAGTTTGATAAGAAGCGTGAGAATACTTACACAGGGAGATAGATTCAATGTTTGTAATGGGTCAGACATTCCCAGTCTCTATTCAAGCCTAAGTTGATCGTATCTAGTTTGCACATCAATTCGAGTTCAGTAGTTTCTCGTTGGAGTCTGTTTTTGAAGCTGTTCTGTTGCAAAATTGCCACCCTCAGGTCTGTTATTGAGTGACCAAACAGGTTAAAGTGTTCTCCTACTGGTTTTTTAATGTTATGATTCCTGATGTCAGATTTGTGTCCATTTATTGTTTTGCACAGAGACTGTCTGGTCTGGCCAGCGTACATGGCAGAGGGGCATTGCTGACACATGATGGTATATATCACATTGGTAGATGTGCAGGTGAATGAGCCCCTGATGGCATGGCTGGTGTGATTATGTCCTATGACGATGTCACTTGAATAGATATGTGGACAGAGTTGGCATCAGGCTTTGTTGCAAGGATAAGTTCCTGGGTCAGTGTTTTTGTTCAGTGGTGTGTGGTTGCTGGTCAGTATTTGCTTCAGGTTGGGGGGTTGTCTGCAAGCGAGGACAGGTCTGTCTCCCAAGATGTGTAAGAGTGAGGGATCATCTTTCAGGATAAGTTGTAGATCTTTGATGATGCGCAGGAGAGGTTTTAGTTGGGGGCTGAAGGTGACAGCTAGTGGTGTTCTGTTATTTTCTTTGTTGGGCCTGTCTTGTAGGAGGTAACTTCTGGGTATTCGTTTGGCTCTGTCAATCTGTTTTTTCACTTCAGCAGGTGGGT
>NC_133773.1:71364003-71398409 GCF_003597395.2 Chelonoidis abingdonii
TGACACTTGAATAGATATGTGGACAGAGTTGGCATCGGACTTTGTTGCAAGGATAGGTTCCTGGGTCAGTGTTTTTGTTCAGTGGTGTGTGGTTCCGGTGAGTATTTGCTTCAGGCTGGGGGACGGGTCTGTCTCCCAAGATCTGTGAGAGTCAGGGATCATCTTTCAAAAGTTTACTTTTGTTGTCACTGGCTTGGTATAATCTAATAATAGAATAACCACCAGTCTGGGGGTGAGTCTGCCCTTTTCTCAGCAGTTTGTCCTGAATTTGGCATCCTCACCTGCAACTCACTGAGGCATGGTGACACCATCCTTCCATCTCCCTTTGTTCTGAAGAGTCTGTCCAAATAGCTGCATTGAATAGACATTTTTATATGCCAGAATCTCCTAACAGGTTCTATCAGGTTTCTGCAGATGAAAGAGATCAAAATGAAACAGTTTCTTACATGCTATTTGGTCTCTTTGATTACATTGACAGGACCTTCAGTCACTGTAATATACCACTAACCGTTTACCCTGCATCTCAAGCTGTGGCAATTTAGATAAGTGAAATTTTAAATAGCTCTTATGGAACTACTTCTGCACGATTGGAATTAATTGGGGCAGGAATGGACCTTGAAAACATCACAAACACCTTAATCAGAAGAACTTAAAACTCAGGGACTTTAAAAACTGCCTCTAAAGCAGTTTACATTGAACAAATCTCAATATAAATCAGAGAGGCTTAGCTGGCCTGTTTCATAGGGTATTTTTAAAAAGTCACTGAAATGCAATCTTTCAAGTCATGCTATTTTTATTCAGATAACTTGTCAAAAAAGTCTTAACAAGTGATTGCCATGGATCTCAACAGTGTTTAGGGAAAGACCCATTTCCAGGGTTGGGAATTTTTGTTACAAAGCTAATGATGAGCTACTGAAAATACACAAAATACTTAACCATCTTTTCTTTGTTGCAGGCATTTGTAGGTTTCCTCCTTTGTCCATCAAGCAAGAAAATGCCAACAACTTATAGTTAAATATTTATGAAATGACAATCACCATACTTTACATTTCCAAAAAACAGAATATGAAATTTTACATCTGAAGTATGCAAACTATCTGATTTCACAGTCTATGATAAAACAAACAAAAACATCATTCATTCCTAAAACATAGGACTTCTAATACTAAGGGCTAGATTGTGGCTAGGACTTGTGGAGGGCATAACATCCAGAAAGCCTCCCCTAACAAACCTTATTGGATCCATTTCATTCATGCACCCAATGGGGAAATAGATAGGAATAAAAGATAGTGTCATGACACCCTCTGCCACCTCAGAGTGAGTAGTCTGGGCACATTAGAGGGAGGCTTGCAATGATACCAAAAGAGCCTGGTGATGGAGAAGAAAGCTGACTGCAAGTTGTTTTCCTTGAAAATCCTGCCCGTGGAGAGAAAAAAGCCAGCTACTTGGTCACATCTCTGAGTTGCTTGCTAAGCAAGATGTTGGGAGATGCAGGCTTTTCATTCATTTCCCTAAAAACTTACTAACGGAGAAAGAGAACACCACAATAAAAATGTGTGATTTTATGCACTGTACAGTTTGTATTTGGATCAATGTTCCTCTGTCTTCAATGGGATGTACACAGAACCATCATGGGGGAAGGAACACAATGTTCTATCTGCAGCACCAGTTTGAACATTATATTATCTGGAAGTCACTTACTATTTATTACTCTAACTTGTCAAGTATCAGAGGGGTAGCCGTGTTAGTCTGGATCTGTGAAAGCAGCAGAGAATCCTGTGGCACCTTATAGACTAACAGAGGTTTTGGAGCGTGAGCTTTCGTGGGTGAATTTTCCACTACCTGCGTCTGACGAAGTGGGTATTCACCCACGAAAGCTCACGCTCCAAAACCTCTGTTAGTCTATAAGGTGCCACAGGATTCTCTGCTGCTTACTCTAACTTGGTTTTCTTTTCCTCCAAGCCAGTTTCTTACTCATTTTTGGAAATCTAGAGGTTCAGTAATGGGCTATTCTGGGAGTACATATTTCTTTTTTTTTTTTAATGGTATCTCATATTCTTACATGCAGGGACTTTGTCTTACTGTGTAAACTGCACTATAAAGTGCAGCCTCAGAGGCATCCTGGTAATAGTCATAGTAGTTTACTTTGTTCAACAGATCATTTCTTTTTTCCTCTGGACATAATACTGACTTGATAGCAAAAGTCGGAAGACACATGCATCCCACAATCACTTAGAAATATAACTCTAGAATGTAGAAAGTGAATTCAATCATATTAGGATGGCTGCAATGTAGAAAATTGCATCCACACCGGAGCATCTGTCTGATGGGAGATTTAATCATTCTCAGGAGACTATTTGTATATAATGATGTTTTAAGTTTGGAGTTAATTTGCTTGAACTTGTATGGAGTTGGCTATCTGTTAGGAATGTAATTAAAGATGCTACCTCACCCACATTGTCTCAGTAATAAAATTAGTCATTTAAACCTCTTAGATGTCTTTTAAAATGTATACGCTTAATGTTTATAAATCTATTTCTTTACAAGTATTTTCTTTGCAAGACATATTAGATGAAGAGAACAGTGAAGTTATGCACATTGCAGAAACCTAGAGATCACCACAGAGTCTGTCAAATGATCATTAAAGCATCTGTGCACAGTACTGAAGTTCTACAGGAACAGTACTAAATATCCTGCAAATTCCTACATCTTGCATCCAGAATATTTTATCTGACAGCACTGTACTTGTTTGAATATCACTTGCATTATTTAAGAGAAATTATGGTACATTATCAAATACTCTTGATTATGAAGCATAAAGGAAAGGCCCAAAAAGAGGATTACATGGCTCAACTTCTCTTTTGCTTGACAATGTAAATATTCCTACCTCCTGAAGAATGCAGATATGACAACGTGGGTATATTGTTTTTTGTTAAGATCCACTGCACCAACCATTGAAATGTAGCCATTTGTTGGGTGAAACGCTGCAGTTAGCCATTTAAATTTGGTCATGACTTTGGGTTATGTCCTGTCATGATTCTTTAAAGGCCACAAATGGTCAGGCCATAACTTTACAGCTCATCTAAAAGGTAGTATCTATTAAATCAATTATCTTCTATGAGACACTGCTTCTTTTAGCATACGTTGCAAATATTGATGTTATGAGATTTCTTATGATTTCTTCAACAAGCACAATTTCCACAAACAGCTGTGATCCAAAGGTTGCATACTGTAAGTCACCTGGTCACCAGTTTTGCAGTTCTAGTTGGGTAGTTTTAAACACCCACCAGCAAATCCTGCCAGAGTGAGATTGCTTTAGTTCTAATGTAAACCATTTAAATAAATTTACCATGGCAGGAATAGAATTAGGAGGAGTTGGTGTGTTTTCATTGCTCTCCTTTACTGCACAATCTGTTCTTCACAATCCTGGCCATAATTTGACATTTTAGGTAAGAGTTTTGCCAGTAGTTCTCTGTACAATCCTGCACTGCACTCTCTCTCTCTCTCTCATAAGCACTGTTGTCATATGCAGCCTACAACTTCATGATAAGTATGCTGGAGAAGTCACTTCACCATAAGCCTAGCTAGAAGAATCACTGATAGCAACAGACATTGACCAAGTGCTGAAATCTTGTTCTTTAATTATCATACAAGTCTGAAAGGAAGAAATTTGTGAACACGCTGACATTGGCTTGGCTTCTTCTCTGATAATTTGTTCTTAAAATTCTCCAGAAAAGAACAATAATAGATAACCATGTGGTAACTAGCAGAATTATTGAGCATGCTGCAGGTCTCTGAGTATACTCTCTTTTATACTGACCATAATTGCATAGATATATTTATTAGGACTATTGTAGTATAAATATAGTGGCCAGGAGTCAGTAACTGCCAGTATTACTTGCTTGATTTCTTGTCTAAAACAAATCTGTTTCCTTCTATGACATCCTTTCTGTTTGCGCACAGTTGTTGGGACAGTTAATTTTGCAAAGATTGTTCTTATCCTAGAAATATATTTTTCAGTTTTGTATTTTACATTTTGAATTGTGAGTCCTGGTAAGTTATTAGCAGAGTTGGGTGAGGAATGGTTTTTTCATCCTGAATCAGGATGAAAAATTGAAATCTCTCTCTCTTTTTTTTTTTTTTTTTGTAAACCAAAATCTGAAAACAAAATTAGTTTTGGACAATTGAACTGTTTCATTTTCATATTTTGAAACATTTCTTTTTTATATCATCCTTTGATTTTTAATTTTTTTATCAGTTACAGTTAACTTAAATTGTGAAACAAAGTTGCTCTGAAATGAAAAATGGAATTTGTCCCATTTCAACAATTTTGAAACTTTTTTCAAATTTTCTTTTCAAAACATGAAATTCATCAAAGCCAACATTTCCCACAAAAAGCTTCAGTTTGGACAAATCTGCATTTTTTGATTGGAAAAAAATTGTCAAAAAATTCCAGATCAGCTCTGCTTAGTAGACATTAATTAACATCTTAGGGCCATATTCTCCAAAATAAGTATTTTGTAAATTGAGTAGAGGTGGTAAAAATTTTCCCTCAGAGCATCTTTAACAAAAATAGCTTCATGCCTAAAAAGCAAAATTTTTACTGATAATTTTTGTTTTGGGCAAAATTTTCTCAATGTTTCAACCAAAAAAACCAAACACTGAAATCCAAAAGCAGAATGAAGATTATAATTTTTAGGTGTAGTGTGCCACTTTTAAAATTTTAGCAGATGGATGTGTGTCCAAGATTGTTTTCTTCTCTGCTTCTCTCAAATCCTTCTCTATCTATTCTGAAACTGTGTATTTAATTCTTCCTCTAGAAGATCAAGGCCTACATTTCCAAATGCTGGCCTCCAATTTGAGCATGCAAAAGCTTTTGTGCCTGTATTTTTGCCAGCAATACACTTTTAATAAGTTTTTGCTCATTATTTTCTCTTTTAACTTTGTTAATTTTCCTGAAATTCTTTTTCTTTACATGTTTACATTTAGAAAAGATTTTAACTATTTTATTTCTCAATTTTACTGATACAAGGAGTTTATCATTCTTACTTTGATTGAAGTAGGATGATGTAGAGCCAAATTTTGTTCTCATCTGTAAATTTGGTGTAAGACTGAATTTATATGTGATAAGTGCAGAATTTGACCCTAATTTTATTTGTCCTGTACTTCTTATTTCATCCATGTTAGTGAAAGCTCATGCTGTTTGGACTTCTACTAGTTAATGAGTAAATAGGATCACAGTATATTTGTGGAATGCAAAAGCTTAAGTGATTTATAGGTTTAATCCAATTTAACATCTTATTTACACAGGACTTATAACAGTAATAAGAAACTATGTTTAAATTCCCTTTCTAAATTGACTACCTAAACCAATTTGCTATGTCTTTGTTACAATAATCTTTTCGCATTAGTTTCAACACTATTCTACAGTTGGCTCCACATGTACTGGCAAACTATATCATGGTAGAAACCATTCTAGATGGCATTGTGTGCTTTACATAAAAGGATTGGTGAGTTCAAAAGACCTGGGGACACATTTTAACTCTTATATTACTGATTCCCACTGGATGAAATTGGTTGTAATAAGTACTCTTCTCGTGATGCTCTGTATATTCATAGATGCTAGCAGATACTAATGTTTGAATGGCCAAAGGTATCTTTAAAGATGATTCCATATGATTCAAGAGCCATGCTCTGTGCCTGAGAAATTGAAAAGATAATAGATCTCTCTACAAGTCAGAGAAGCTTCTTCAGTAGATCCTGAGCTCCCTGGCTTCGTCCTAAACTGAAAGACTACAACTTGTTTTACTTTGCATTCCCCCCTCCCAATTAAAATTTTTGGAGTATCCTATTGCAGAAATGGCAAACAAAAGGGAGGAGTTTCATGAGTAAATTTTATTTTACCAACTAAAAATGCATTTTGGGAGTTAATAAGCCCTTACACTAATATTATAGAAAAACTTTCATATATGAATGCATACCTATATGTAATGACAACATTTTATTTCTTTTGCTTTTCCTTTAAATCATTAGAAAGAATATAGAATAGCAATGCAGTAACTTGACTTTATGACCTTAATAACAGCTTGACTTTTCTACTGAGTTTTCTAGGGAAAGAACTATTATCCTATCAAATTTGTTTATTAAAGCTTTGATTATACCAATACTTTCAGCTTTTATTTTAGCAGTTGTCATGACTGTCTGCACCTACTGGAACCAGAATGGTTTGTATTATGCAAACTAGTACATTTAATCTATTTTAAAGAAGCATACGGTTACCCATACATTTCTTCTACTTCAGAGGATTATTAATCATGGTTTTTGATTTGTTATTGTAGATCTCTAATCAGCCACCTCAGCAGCAGGAAGGATGCAGAAGACAATTCTTTCTCAAGCAAACAAAGCAATTCCATCTTCTTCACAAAGGATTGTTCCCACCCCGCAATCAAGGAGTATTCCAGGAACAAGGGCAATTTTTCTTTTGTCTATTCCAACTGAAAGGACGCTAGACTATTTTACCACCTGGAGAGACTAGTTTCTCTGAAAATTAGTGCAAATATGTGAAATTATGAAATTTCTTTTTAAACTATAGCAGCATATGCTATTGTAAAGGCTAAGCTTGGAAACCAAGCAATGTTTCATTACAGCTTATTTTATTATTTCACTTTTTGAACATAGAAACTATATAGATACCAGTGCATCCCATTTGAAATTAATATTCCTCTTCTGTTTGCTAACATGAAAATGTTAGAAGCCCTAGAGATCCACCTTTTTTAAAAATTAAAATAAGCCTTAAAATGTAAATACGCAAGGAAAATGCACTTCATTTTGAATTAAATGGAGGGGACTGAACATTAAAGCCATTTACAGTTTTAGAGTTAATGCAAAATATAATTTGCTATTGGATCATTGGCTAAAAATGGACAATGTAATCTTACAAAGCTAATGTCTTCTAATAAGGATATAGAATCATATTTATCCCTCTATATTGTTTCAGAATGTTATAACAAGTGAATAACCTGAAACTTATGTAATCCACATTAACAGCGTGATTTCATCCTCCCCTCTATTGGCTAGTCAATATGTAGTGGTTTTGGAGTCTGCTGATGCAGCTAAACTAAGGGACTTGGTCCTTTAGTTCAGTCAGTAACAATTCATGACTATGGATCCATAGGTCTTAATTTCAGTCTGCACAATTGAACCAGCTATGGGTGCATTATACTTGCACAGAAGAATGAAGAATGAAAAGAGTCTTGGGAGAAATAAGTGTACTCTGACTATAAAGGAGTTTATTTTATTAAGCAATGGATTTGGAACTTTAAAGGTCTGTCCACTCCACTTCCAGATCACCTGAAAAAATAGACTGAAGGCCAAATTCTGCTCTCAGTTACATCACAGTAATTCAAGTCTCTGATGTTCCCAAGTGCTGAATTTGGCCCAACCATTTATTGATATTCAAGGATGTAGCTAAAAAAATCTAAACGGTGGAAGAAAGAATATTTTCTTTAAATATGGTTTACACTATCATGGAGTTTAAGTTATTCCTGATTTTTCTTGATGGGCAGAATTGAAAAAAAAAAGGTTACCCTATTCTTTGATCTCTGTTCATAGATATATGTAATATTAAAAGTACGCTGAGATCTGCAGTAGACATGACTGTGTATGCCTAAGTGGTAATGCAAAGACCTTCTTAATTGACTATTAGACTAAAATAAAATTGGTTTTGCAGGCAGCAAACATCTCACTGAACTACAACTCTAAATTAGTAAATTAAATGAAATAAGAAACGCTGTATATAGGGAGGTTCTTTGCCAATCTAAAACAAGTAATTTTGTCCCCAAACCTGGAAATCTTCCACCATATTTCTCAGGAGTGAAAAATTGCAGCCTTAATTGTTTTCATTAAGGTGGTCAGAATAGATTCGTACTGATTCTTAGCCATTGTAAATTGTAATATGCAGGATCCATGAGCCTTGTCGGCTTTTCGTCTGTATACATCTGTCAATGGTTGAGTTTATTAGATATTGTCTGGCAGGACTACTCTGGTGCACATTGCCTTTTAATGTGCCCTCAGTCATGTGCCAGACTTTCCTTTTCTTCATCACATACTGTACGCAGCAAGTCTTTCTTAGCTGTTGATGTCTCTCATTTTGTATATGCAAATCAATTTAGTATTGTTACTGATGTTTCCAATGCTGCCTTAATCAGTATAAAATATGTACACAAGGAACAAAATCAAGAAATCTAGTTTAGAATGTGGTTCTCCTACCCATTTGACATGTTTGCATTGTAGATATCTAGTCTACACAAAAAGAAAGTCATCCACTTAACGTGATAAGGATCCCATATCCAGATGATACTCAGTATATACTGGCCATGCCATCAAGAGCTGAACTTAATCCTCTTTTACTTTTTTCAATGTTAGTATTTTGCCATTTTCAAAAACTCATAAACAATTTAAAAGTCCACAAATAAAATAAAAATGGATTCTGTTTAAGACTAAATAACCCATTTACCTCATTTTATTGATCTACACAATTGTGTAAGCATTCTGGGGCATATAATTTTCTTTTTTAAATGGCTTTCCCTGATACCTATCAGATCACCAGTCCAGATAACACCAGGGGAAGGTCACACTTATATTTTCTCCTCTCCATACATCCCTAATATCCTTATGTTACTTTCAAATGATGTTGACCATCGTGGCATTTTCTTATTTCAAAGACCTGTAAAACAATATTTGCAGTCACCTTTTATTGTGAGTGTTGTTAAAAACATATAAAAACCTTGGAAGGTTAGTTGCTTTAACAAGAGCTTCCAAAATCTTTAATTTGTTTTTATAGCAGAATAATGTTGTTGTTTATTTTTACACTATTTTGAGGAGAGACAGTTTGCAGAAGGACGCTGCAGTCCAGAAAATACTAGTCTATCATCTATCATCTTCCAGATTTGATATTTCCAAAAATGGCACCACAGCATTGTAGCTGTATGAACACCTGTGTATTAGGCTGGGATTTCTTTGCCACACAGTTACGTCTCTTCACTTCAGTTTACCAAGCTGTAAAATATTCTTGCTGGAAGGCTGCACCATAATACTACGGATTACTTAGAATTCAGAATTATAACACACAAGACCCCCAAAACAGAAAGATAGAGAAGCAGGCTGCACCCAAAAACAGAGAAGCATAAGTCATCTGACCTGACTCTAGGCTTGCTATCTGCAAATTGCTACCTCCAAGATTCCAGGCTTCCCTACAGAACATGCCCCCTGACCCCAGCCTGCACAAAGAAGCAGCATTTTAAGTGGCAGGCTGTAATTCTTTTAACACTGTTTTTAATACACTGCAGTATTTATCCACTAGACCTCATGCCCTCTTGCTGTCTGGGTCTGAGTAGAGTCTAGTTATTGTTTCTGACTCTGAGCTCTAGACACAATTTCAGGGTACAGAGAACCTCCATCTATCACACTTTTTGAGAGGTGGGACTCTGCAACCAACTGCCTAGTCCTTGAAACTAGTGCCAGATTTTCCAAGCCTCCCAGTAGCTCTTGCATGCTTTCAGAGATCCACTGAAGCCGTGGACCTTCTGGATTACAGTTTCCCCCTCAGGGACTACAAGATGGTGAAAGCAAGGGGGACACAGGCGCTGAAAAAGAATTTCTAAACCAATCACATTACTTATAAAGCACAAATAATATGCAGTACTAGGGAAAATAAAAGAACCCTGCACATAAAACATTGCCTCAGTTTTCTCACTCTTCCTTTCCAAGAGCCCTTTGGGTTTTTGTCTGTGTCCTTTCAAGATCCCAGAACCCTCCATTCTCCTCCTGACAAGACTTGCCTTCTTATGTTTATATCTCTTCTCTTTCTAAAATGGCCAGTGAGAGAGTTTTCTATAACATTCTATTCCCTTGATCAGATGACTCTCCTCAGTGGCATCAGGTAATCCATTGCTTGGTTACAAGCTCATCTGGGAGAACTTCTTTGTTTTGGTGGCAGCTAGATAATTATCCTATGGTGCTTCCATTTGAATGTCAGACCCTCCAAGTTAATGACACTTGATTGCTCTGTATCATCAGCCTTCTGCTAGGTGCAGAAATATCTCCTGACATTTCCTGAGGGTTTCAGCTCATTATTGAGACTACAGAGTACAGTGAAGGCACAGAACAGTTTTGCATTCAAAATTGTGTTCACAAAACAAAGTGGAGTTTTTAGTTTGATATAGACATGTACAGATCTACTCTACTGCACCACATTTCTCTCTTCCTTTTCTTTCTGAACAGAGCCCCAGACTTAGACTTGATTCAGATCCAAACAATGATTCATTGGTCCATCACTTCTTTCAGTTACTTTTAAAAGTTCTTATATAGCATTTGTGACCCTGATAGGACAGGGTATGAGAATGGCTCCTTTGATATGAGAGAGGCTCCAAAGTCAATCAGTCCCATCTTGTGCATATGAGGAATTCCGATATAAGAAGGTGCTGATTATTTTACTTCACATTATCGAAAAGGAATATGAAATGATGCTCCCCAGCTGGATATTTTGACATAATCTGGGGCTGAAAAATGATGAACACCTACTCCAAAATGGGAAACATCCTTAGTTACCTTAGCCTTCCACAGATGTCCACGGTGCTTAGTATCTCACAAGAGGTGTGTTGTTAAGTCTCACTTTTTTACTATGCACTTAATAACATCTTCCATCTGAGTCCCTAGTCCCAAAGATTTGAGACTGAGACCCAAACGGTGACCATAGCACACCTAGACTTCTTTAATTAATTTCCCCTAAATCCACTTTCCTCAATCCCCAACTGTAAACTTGCTCATGAGGGCTCAGTCCTAAGCCCAAGGCATTCCCTGAAGTAATCAAGCAAACTTAGAGGACCATAGGTTTATATAAACTAGAACAAATACCTGTAGCATGTCTGATTTTTCTGAGTAAAGATTTCATTGCCTTTCACTGGGCATGATTTGCTATTGTACATCAGTTTTCTGTTACTTCATTGATTTTCAAGGTGTAACACAGTGGTGAAGGAGGTTCATTATATTTACAAGCTACCACCGCACCTCATCATAACAATTTTCATTTTTGGTACAGTAACTGCAATATTCAACTCAGACTTACCAAACTCTGTGGCTACATCCACAACCTTGGCCTATTAAGAGTCTCTATAGGTTACATAACATCAAAAAAATTAGTTACAAGGATATGTTCTTGAAGATACCATTTCTGTCTCTGCTGTGTCCAACTTCTCTTGGATACCTTCCAAAAATATTTCACCACCTACTGAATAATATCATAGTAACATTTCTGGTTGAGGAAGAAAACAGTAGTGTTGCTATACAAAACAAAAAGCCCCTCTATTTTCCTTCTCTTTTGCTAAATGAATTTTAAATAGTTCATGAAATGTTAAAAAAGTCATAAGCACTATAGAAATGTTAAATGTTATCAATAAAATCACTAAGCATTTTGCCACAGAATAGAATCTGTGACTCCTAAATTTTAGACAAAATTATTTGACATTCAGTTATCAATATGAAATAGTGACTTTGAGTCAAGGAAAGAGAGAAAAAGATCATAAGGCTTCAAACAAGGAGTCTTTTTAGGAGACAACTACGTTGCAGAGTATACCGATGGAAAATGGTAAAGCAGTAGTGGCTGTGACACTACCCAATTCTACAAACAATTTTGAAAATTCTGTTGCAGGGAACACTAAAGCAAGCAGTATATAAAGAGGCAAAAATATAAAACCCCACAAAGTAAATCATACTATCATACTTCAAAAAGTTCCTCCCACATGTACTGTTTTATCAGTGTCTCAACACTCAATATCCTGACCTCCACTGGCCACATTAGTGAAGAGACATTTCCCTAGATACACAAGAACTGTAGCTGAGAATTACTAATTCTTATAAGACTTAAAGATGAGTATAAGTATTCTAATTTTCCATTTACCACAGAGATCTTGGGGTGCAAATGTACAGAGCACTAACTCACCACATGTTAACTGGTACTGGTGGCTGGATAGCAGCACATCATATCCCAAGGGTGGGTGTGAGACAAGAGGCCTCAGCCTGGGAAGGTGCCCTCTAGATCCAGAGCTAGAAAAGGTGACTGGAATCTACCCAGACTTAGTTGTCTTAGAAGCATGTGGGAACCTGAAGCTGGGTCCACTTTCAACAGATTGGTGATGAATTTGTTTAAGACTCATCAGTATTGTAAAATCTCTTTGATACCCACAGATGTAGTATCATATGGTCAGATTCTCAGCTGGCATAAATAGACAAAGTTCAATTACAGTCAGCTATTGGTGGAGCCATGCTGATTTAAACCATTTGAGAATCTGGCCCTTTGTCTTTCTCTAAGCAAATAGCTAGATCTTGACCCAGACTAGCACAATAGAAAATACATAATTGGATTCCCTGACTCTTCTACTGCTAAAATACTTTTATCATTAGTTAATTACATTATTCTCAGGATATTAGAATAAGCTTCCATTCTTTTTCATGTTCAGTGAAACATTAATCTCTCTGTGCGTTAATAAATAAACAGATTTTCTGTACCCAGGGAAGACTCTCAGTCTATTTTCAGCTTCAGTAACCTGTCTCTGACAGTGGCCAATTGAACAAGCTTCAGAAGCTCCGCTCAGTGCATCTAATTGTGCAGACTATACTATGGGAAGAAATCTCTCTCTGACCCCTACTGCTGACCATCTTATGCTCAAAAGCCTGAGGACTGAGAGTTTGGCATCTTTTAATTTTATCCTCAGTAAATTAACCATAGGTGCCATTTTTATTCATATTCAAGTGATTAATCTGTTAATTAATATCTGTAAAGCATTTGAAAATATAAATGACAATATACTGTAATGTTTTTAACGGAGAGCTAGATTCAGTCTTTAGGTTCAGCTGCTCCAGTAGCAGCCCTGGGAAGGAACTGATCCTCAGAGACACAGTTCTGAGGCACAATTCCTCTTGAAATCCTGTTTTCTACTGGGGAGTATTCTGCATTAGGTCTTTATAATACACTGTCCGCTCCCCAACTCACGTCCAACCAGATCTGCTAGCTAGGACATGGGACCGTGTAACTGACACATGTAAGGTGAGATTCTGTGCGATGCCTCTAAGAGGTGCAGCCTAGAATTCACAGCCCAGTGGGAGGGGAATAAGGTGGCTTTAAGCCACCTTTTGCAACCTATCGATGCTTGACTTTTCCTGGGGCTGGAATGGTTTCTGGCATAACTTTGACAGCCCTGAGTTGCTATCTAAATTACAGAAGCCTCGCTGGGCTCTCCTGTGAGAGGCAGCATTGCCTAGAATCTCCTCAGCAATGTGTGCTGTGACTCTACCCCGAATATGCCCTTCCTGTCTCCATCATCCCTATGCCCAAATTGCAAAGGGATCCTTAGAAGGTGGAATCTTCCACAGTTCCTTTACCAGGGAAATCTTCCCTCAGCTAGTTACAGTGCTCTTAGAGACCCTTTCAGAGATCCTACTGCTTTCACCCAGTAGAATGACACCAGAGCAGGGTGAGCTGTCTCCTAGGGGTTTCACTAAGGGCCAGTGGTACCAAGATGCCTCACAACTTCAGCCAGCATCACGCAGGGACAAGGATCATTCCCATTCCGTCTACCTTTTTATCATTAGCCACCTCCAGATACTGGGCATTTTGCTCATATTGGTCTGTGGAGGTGGAATTCTTTACCTTGGTAAATTTACTTCATTGACGTTCTTGTTCCAATACAAGGCAAATTTAAAACAGAAATTCTCTTCAGATTTTCCTTTGCTAACTTTTTTCCCTTACTTCTGCCTTTTTGCACAATGCTTTGGTGCATGCCACAAGTGTTTAATTAAATCAGTAGAAGTAGTAAATTATATGCCATGTACCAGTTGCTTAACATAATGTGAGTTGAGCAATGCATCAGTTAGAGAGAGAAAAGTCCACAGCAAAACTAAAAGGCAGTTTGTTTCTGATCTTATTCTCCTTGTTTTGACACCACTGCCCCCCATTTTAGGGGTTTAATTCCTTTTTTTTATGCTATAGCTATGAAGCTAAGTGTCAGAGAAACAACACTTTGCCCAGACTCATCCAGTAATTTTGAGGTAATTACAGTACTGAATGTTCAACCTGATGTTTTCCGGGTAATTAGTGGTTCAGGTTAGCTGCCTATCTGTTGGTAGCAAGTATTTCAATTCCAATTCATCTCACTATTAAAATAGATTCAAAAAAAGCACACAGAGAATGACATTCTCTGGGCTTTGTCAGAAAGCTACAGTCAAGTAGCCAACTACTAATATAACTTTTCCTAATTTTATTCTAAGAATGGTAAAAATCTTTAATTAGTTAGGTGAAATATGCCACTTAGATATCTGGAAAAAAATAACTTTATCAAGTTGCGTTGGTTAGAGGCTGATGATTATTGTCCCAGATGATAGAACAGGGTAAGTAATTCAAGAAAAGAAATATTTATTATTAATTTTTTTTTATATTGCAGTAGCACATAAAGACTCCAGTCATGGTAAGTGTCTGATTGCACTAGCCATACAATGACAAAGGTAATATCCTGGCTCCATTTAAGTCAATGGTAAAATTCCCAAAGACTTCATTAGAGCTAGGATTTAATCCATGTACTCTGCCCTGATGATCTTCTAGTCTATGACCCCTATATAGCAAGGAGCAATACGCTGGGTTAACTGTACACATATGAGTAATTTCATTAATTTCAATGGAACTACTCTCACACATAGACTTTAGCAAGTGGATGTAACAAACATTAGAAGGATGAGAATAACAGTAAAAAGAGCATGGGTTTATGTAGGTTAGCTATGTACCTTGAGGAAAAGGAGTCACATAAATGGTTTTTAAAATATAAATACGTATCTGCAATCCCTCCTAGTTTTAGAGGTTTTGTAAAATTCCCCTTGGGCATTGTGTTGGTGATAAGACATTTCTTTATTCTCTAAGACTTTTAGCACTAGTGAGGTTTTGCAGGAACGTACTCCCTTAAAAGAGTGCACTTTAGTTATGAATTAATTTTGAAGTGGTGATTATCACTCTTTCACAAAGCAAGCAGCACTAATGGCAATGAATATGGCTCAAATGAGTACATTCTGAACTTTGCCAAAAAAATGTATTACAACTTACTATCATCACAAAATGTTGCCACCGCAGCCAGCAGAGAATACTAAAAGAGTGTCACCAAAGCAGCAACTGTATTTAGTTCTAAATAATACCAATAAAAGCAACTCCAAAAGGAACACTAGTACTAAGACCACAGTTAAGTGTCTTATAATATCAGAGCATCATTTTGATGGGATAGACTACCCGTCTGGGTTCTAGGAGTGACAGGATAGCAACCGGGACAGAATGCAAAGCCCTCTATTATTCTTATACGTTTCTCTAGTCCCATCCTGTCATCGTCTGACCTAGTGCTAGCCATCCCCATTTTAGTGGCACTGTTGCTTTTATTCATGATCCTCCTGGTACTGCTGTTCATCATTCCTCCTTGGAGTTCTGTCTAGTTGCAGCACAGCATATATCTCTGTATGTTACTTTCCAAGGCAGTACTAAAAGGCTTCTGTCCCAAGGCAGTCACTCTCTCTTCTCCTAGGTGCAATCCAGGTTCACCGTAAATTGACCAGGTATATTGGTGGTCCTAAGGTAGTGATGCCAAGCTGCTGACTCTTCATTTGCTGCTCCCAGTAGTGGCTGTATACCAATAACACGAACTTTCTCATCACTACTGTAGATATATTTTCTGCCTTCTGCTGCTCTGCAACAACCTCAGTCCTTCTCCTTCCAATCTCTTTCAGAATGCCCATAAGAACACTGCTCTTATGAATACTCTTGTGAATGTTGTTCATGTTAGTCATCATGACACCTGCTTTCTGAGAATAGACTTTTGCATAAAACCTCACTCACCTGAACACTCGTGGGGGTCATGAATACCAGAAAAGCAAATGAGCTAGTTTTATTCACAAGGATATTCACAAAGATTAATCTCCTGTATTCACTCAACTCAATTCCTAATCCTGAATGAGCTAGAGCCATTCATTTCATCTTCAGGAATGGTGTTGGAGTGACAGATAAAGGTACATTTGACTAGCACAACAATGAACATATGGAATAATGAGGAAATCTGAGCGCTGATATGGAGTTGCTGTGAGAAGAATTAGATTAAGACATTTGCTGAGAGGAATACTGTCACTGAAGAGAATGGATAAAATTTCCATTCAGAACTATAAGAATAAATTAATCTATAGTCATTGCTTTGTATAAAACATCTATAGTAAAAGTAGGATGAATTATCATTAAATATGGAAAGTTACTAGATGGTTTTTTGCAGACAGATTCTCTACAGCAGTAATCCTTTTACAAAAGAGTAGTACGTTACAAGAATATTTGTAACTGTCATATAGTATTTATGAAATGGTATAATTCAGAGGTGGACAAACTGTGGCCCGTGGGCCACATGCAGCCCATCAGGGTAATCTGATTACGGACCGCAAGACATTTTGCTGATGTCGACCATTCGCAGGCATGGCCCCCCACAGCTCCCAGTGGCTGTGGTTCATGGTTCCCAGCCAATGGGAACTGCAGGAAGCGGTGGTCCACAGGGACATGCTGACTGCCGCTTCCTGCAGCTCCCATTGGCTGGAAGCAGCAAACCATGGCCACTGGGAGCTGCGGGGGGCCAGGCCTGTGGATGGTCAATGTCAGCAAAATGTCTCATGGCCCACCATAAGATTACCCTGATGGGCCTCCCGCAGGCCGCAGGTTGCCCACCTCTGGTATAATTCAACTATAAGGAGATTTTAAAAGAAGAAGTGAAGAAGGAACTTTTTTTCCCTATTTTCTTACCTGCCACAGCAGCATAGGTTTGAAAATTTCACTCCATCATTATCTGGTTGCATTCAGTTCTGGAGAGACTAGGAAAAGAAGAGCACAGAGCAAGACAGATGGAAAATCAAAAATAATTGCAATAGAAGAGGTTCTGATCTCACTTGCACCAGTGTACTGAGAGCCCAAAGTAACTTTGGGCTTTTCTGGAGTTGCTCCAGATTTACAATGATGTAAATGAGAGCTGAATCTGATCCAGAAAGTATTCAACATGTACAATCCACTCCCAGGTACTTTAACATGATGTCTGATTATCTTTCAGTGAGATTCTTCTATCAGTAGCAACATTAAGTCCCTCACTCTCTAGCCTGGCAAAGCTCCCAAAGAAGAAAGGTTTCAGGGAAAGGAATAGAATAGAGAGTATAGAAGGGATGGATGCTCATTCTGGATGAAGTTCACATCTATGCACAGGACCAGTGCAACCAGCATACACCACTTAATTCTTACCTAAACCCTCAAAATAGAGCTCAAACAGGACAATCTATGAGTTCTTCCAGCCTCCTTGTCTACAGCAATGTTGGCAAAGGCATCTAATGAGCATTCTTTCCTGGCCAAACCTAACTGAAGAGAAAGGAAGCTTTTAGGGACAAATGGTAGCCCTCAGAATTAAAATGGACATAGATACTTGACACAGAATCTGGAGCATGGCTTTTGTTTGCTTTCAGACGCAAGGTGAAAGAAACTTATAGTTGGATGCCAAGGTTAGTTCAGTACACACAAAACAGACGCTGAGAAAAGACATGCATGAAACAAGGTAATGTGAACATTGCACCTCATGTTAAGGATTCAGATTTACATTCCCTACCTTTGGATCCATTACATGTATAGTGTAATAACATTTTAAGTGGAGAAAAAAGGTAATTTTGAACATTTTTCAGGACTAAAGCTGACTTCATCCTAACATGACCTGCAAGATCAAGTTTCCTGACAGAACTTTCCTAGGGGATTAACAGTTGAGTTTAATTTATTATTGTAAAAGATTTCTAACTTTGGAGTCTGGCTATCCTGATGCTTTTGCTTTCACGTTGTGTTATGTCATCCAGACTCTGATTTGGACAGTGAATCTGCCATAAAACAATATACACCAGAGGAGAGCAGTTTTCTAAAGTGATTTGTATCTCAACCATGAGAAAAATATAACAGATGCATGCTGTTTTGAATAAAGCACACATACGGGCATTTAAATCACTTACAGTACAGTTTGTGTATGAAGTACCATTTATAACTAGATACAAAACAGATGGCAAAGTCTTGGTTTAAAGTTATGTGGCCATTAAACTATATTACTGTATGTTGCAAGGAAGATTTGCTCATCGGAAAGGAGTTTTTGGAAGCAAAGAGTGGGTCACTATATTAAGGAACTCTCTACAACCTTCACTGGAATTATGAATGATCTGGGATTAAATTATCTGACCACCCAAACACTCTTCTTGCTTATGTATAGTACACCCTTCTTTCACCCAGCCTATAAACCTTGCAACTCCTGCTCCCAGAGGCGGGGGTGTTTTTTTGTTTATTTTTACTAAATCAGTCACATGTTTCACATCTTTGCTTGATCATTTTGCTTTTGTTGCATCGCCATTCCTAGAATCCTCTATATGTTGACTCTATAGATAGTAAATCCTGAGTTGTAGAAACAATAGGCCAGATCCTAAGCTGTAACTTCCTTGAAGACAGTGAATTTACTTCCCTTTATACCTGCTGACAAGCTGGTACTTTATCATTACATTTGTCTGTGAAGCTCCTAGCACACATTAGACCCTAAATAAATATTAAGAATAATTAATATGTACTTTGAATACTTGATCAAAGGGCATTATGGTTTTATATCACTTGAAGAAGCATTTCTGAAACCCTGCATTAGATAGTGGGGAGGTGCTGCTTGGAGTTAATACAATTCAAGTTAGTGACAGTCAATATTTTGGAACTTGGTAATACTGAAAATACGCCTGGGGCCCATAGTCCAACTCCCAAACCTTTTGCAAAATGACATGGTCCATCACTGATTTTATAGTTCACTGCATAACATTTATGTTTCTTTATGATATATATGGTAGGTCTTTAGTCCCAGGAGACTTACATCCAACAGGAGTACAATTTCCCAACAATTTAAATTGAAAAATAGCAAATGCAGCTATCCCATAAAAATCAGTATTCTGCCACCAAGACATTTGGTTTTGTGCATTAAAATGAATGTCATATGCATTGGGGAAATGTGCAAGTCTCCTAAGGGTTGAAGACTATGGATATAGGTCAGTACTCAGTTCAAAAACACAGCCTGATTCACTTAAGCATATTTATCTTGCACTTATGCAGCAAATATTGCTTTTATTAACAGTATTTATTACTAAACAAGACAATATTAGAGGACAATCTTTGCTTAGGATGTGATATTCATTTTGAGTTAGATTTTTTAAAGTTTTTCAGTATGCTACATAATGTAATGCATATATTTTTGAACAATTTTTTTAGGTAATATCAGCTCTTCTTGTACTACATATTATATGTCATTTGTTCCGTCTTTCTGACACTGACCTTGATATTTTGTATAGGGGCATATAAACATCCAGAATGTGCCCCTTTTTGCTCAGAATGGTGCAATGGCCCCAGCAGCATGGAAAATAGAAGCAGAAGCCTAACTAGCAATCATAGTGATAGCAATAAGATCTCCTGCATAACCGAACTGTTGTGTTTGCTCTTCTGTGTCCAATAGAGACTGGAGAGAAGTATCAGAGGGGTAGCCGTGTTAGTCTATTTCACAAAAACAATGAGGAGTCCCCAGGAAAGCTTATGTCCAAATAAATCTGTTAGTCTTAAAGGTGCCACCGGACTCCCTATTGTTTTTGTGGAGAGAAGTAGCATTCCTGGCAGGGGATCTTGTAACTTCAATGAGAAATTAATGGAATATAAGAAATTTGCATTATCCATGATATTGTTTCCTGCAGAGAGGTAGCCAGCAAGATGTATACATTCTTATTGAAAACAGTGCACTTCCCAGTAACTGTCACCATGCCATTTCTTCCCCTATTATTACATTTGCTTTCATTTACCGTATTTCTTTTCCATTGCAATTAGCTGAAAAATAAAAACAATGTTTAATCACAGGAAGTAGTGGACAGATGATGCTATAAGTTACAGGGGGAAAATGCATGTGCATGTATCTTTTTGTGCAAGATATTTTCTCAGGTAGCATGGCTATTGAGATGTTTTATAGACTGGGGGAAGCAGGAGGTACCCCTTTATATTTATGTAATGTATGTGCATCTATGTGGCATTTTATTACTCAAGGTATTACAAATACTCACTCAGAGATGCTGGAATGGATGAGTGTCTTATAAATCTAAAACCAAATAACTAGTACAGTGTTAAAGCACTCTCTACTTTCCACAAATGTTTCTGCACATTACTTGACACAAATGTACAACTACCCCAAAAGTAATGTTCATATAGTATACCTCCTGATTTATAATTCAAAAGAAATCCTAAATATATAGATCTTCCTGACTACTTTACAAGTGAATCATCATTCTGTAAGGGAATGCTGTCAGAGGTAGCAACTGGTAAAACAAGTGAGCGGTTGAGGCTGACAATTTCATACACCCCTCTTCTCCCCCCAAAAATATTTCTGACACAATCACATCCTCCACACACAATTTTTTTTCTGATCAAACAACTCATCAGTTTGTAGCTCCTCCACACCAATAATTCCTCTGGTGTAATTGCTCCCTTATTTCTTCTGAAAATAAACAGGCATCCTTGCCCACTCCATTCTGAGCCTCGTCTCCTCTGTGCCCCCTTTGCCAGGCCACAGACCATAAGAACATAACAATGATCATACCAGGTCAAACCAAAGATCCATCTAGCTCAGTATCCTGTCTTCTGACAGTGGCCAAAGCCAGGTGCCCCAGAGGGAATGAACAGAACAGGTAATCATCAAGTGATCCATCCCGTCGCCCCCCAGCTTCTGCAAAGAGAAGCTAGGGACTCAATCCCTGCCCATTCTGGCTAATAGCCATTGATGGACCAATCCTCCATGAACTTCTCTAGTTCTTTTTTGAACCCTGTAAGAGTTTTGGCCTTCACAACATCCTCTGGCAGAGTTGCACAGATTGACTGTCCACTGTGTAAAGAAATGCTTCCTTTTATTTGTTTTAAACTTGCTGCCTATTAATTTCATTTGGTGACCCCAGGCCTTGTGTTATGAGAAGGAGTAAATAACACCTTCCTTATTTACTTTCTCCACACCAGTCATGATTTTATAGACCTCTATCATATCCCCCCTTAGTCATCTCTTTTCCAAGTTGAAAAGCCCCAGTCTTATTTTTCTCTCCTCATACGGAAGCCGTTCCCAACATTCTATACATTTTTGACTGCAGCTGCACACTGAGTGGATGTTCTCAGAAATCTATCCATAATGACTCCAAGATCTTTCTTGTGTGGTAACAGCTAATTTGGACCCCATCATTTTATATGTGTAGTTGGGATTATGTTTTCCAATGTGCATTACTTTGCATTTATCAACACTGAATTTCATCTGCCATTTTGTTGCGCAAGTCCCAGTTTTGTGAGATCCTTTGGTAGCTCTTCACAGTCTGCCTGGGACGTAACTATCTTTAGTAGTTTTGTATCATCTGCAAATTTCACCACCTCACTATTTACCCCTTTGTCCAGATCATTTATGAATATGTTGAATAATATTGGTCCCAGTACAGATCCTTGGGGGACAAGTTATAACACTATTTACATCTTTCCATTCTGAAAAATGACCATTTATTCCTGCCCTTTGTTTCCAATCTTTAAACCAGTTACAGATCCATGAGCGGCCTTTCCCTCTTATCTCATGACAGCTTACTTAGTGTAAGAGCCTTTAGTGAAGGACATTGTAAAAGGCTTTCTGAAAATCTAAGTACACTATATCCACTGGATCCCTCTTGTCCACATGCTTGTTGACCCCTTCAAAAAATTCTAGTAGATTGGTGAGGCATGATTTCCCTTTACAAAAACCATGCTGGCTCTTCCCCAACAAATTATGTTAATCTATGTGTCTGACAATTTTGGTCTTTACTATAGTTTCAACCAGCTTTCCCAGTCCTAAAGTCAGACTTATCAGTCTGTAATTACCTAGATCACCTCTAGAGCCCTTTTTAAAAATTGGCATCACATTAGCTATCTTCCAGGCATTTTCTACAGAAGCTGATTTAAATGATAGGTTACAGACTACAGTTAGCAATTTCACATATAAGTTCCTTCAGAACTCTTGGGTGAATTACCATCTGATCCTGATGACTTATTACTGTTTAGTTTATCAATTTGTTCCAAAACCTCCTCTGATGACACCTCAATCTGTGACAGTTACTCAGATTTGTCACCTAAAAAGGATGGCTCAGGTTTGGGAATCTCTCTTACATCCCCAGCAATTGATTTTATTTTTCCACAATGGCCTTATTGTCCTTGAATGCTCCTTTAGCGTCTCAATCATCCAGTGGCCCCACTGGTTGTTTAACAGGCTTCCTTTTTCTGATGTACTTATACAAATTTATGCTATTACTTTTTGAGTCTTTGGCTAGCCATTCTTCACATTCTTTTTTGGTCTTCCTAATTATATTTTTACACTTCATTTTCCAGAGTTTATGCGCCTTTCTATTTTCCTCACTAGGATTTAAGTTCTACTTTTTAAAGGATGCCTTTTTGCCTCCCACTGCTTCTTTTACTTTGTTGTTCAGGCACGGTGGCACTTTTTTGGTTCTCTTACTATGTTTTCAAATTTGGGGTATACATTTAAATAGAGCCTCTATTATGGTGTATTTAAAAAGTTTCCATGCATCTTGCAGGGATTTCACTTTTGGCAGTGTACCTTCTAATTTCTGTTTAACTAACTTCCTCATTTTTGTGTAGTTCCCCTTTCTCAAATTAAGTGCTATAGTGTGGGGCTGCTGTGGTGTTTTCCCCGCCACAGGTATGTTAACTGTAATTATATTATGGTCACTGTTACTAAGCAGTCCAGCAGTAGAATGTCTGTGCCTAACTGGTATGTGAGCAAAGCCAAAGACCAAAATTAAGATGTTTGTACACCAATGCAAGAAGCCTAGGTAACAAAATGGAGGAACTAGACTTACTGGTGCAGGAAGTGAAATCAGATATTATAAGGATAATAGAAACATGGTGGAATAGTAGTCATGACTGAGTACAGGTATTGATGGTATGTGCTCTTTAGGAAAGACAGAAATAAAGGCAAAGGTGGTGGAGTAGCACTGTATATCAAAGATGAGGTAGACTGTAAAGAAATAAGAAGAGATGGACTGGATAAGACAGAGTCTGTCTGGGCAAAAATCACATGGAGAAGAAAGCTACTAGAGCCTCCCCCGAGACAGTGCTTGGGATGTGCTATAGACCACCAGGATCTGATCTGGATATGGACAGAGACCTTTTTAATGTTTTTAATGGAGTAAATACTAATGGGAATTGTGTGATCATGGGAGACTTTAACTTCCTAGATATAGACTGGAGGACAAGTGCTAGTAATAATTATAGGGCTCAGACTTTTCTGGATGTGATAGCTGATGGATTTCTTCACCAAGTAGTTGAAGAACCAACAAGAGGGGATGCCATTTTAGATTTGGTTTTGGTGAGTAGTGAGGACCTCATAGAAGAAATGGTTGTAGGGGACAACCTTGGTTCGAGTGATCATGAGCTAATTCAGTTCAAACTAGATGGAAGGATAAACAAAAATAGATCTGGGACTAGGGTTTTTGACTTCAAAAGGGCTAACTTTAAAGAATTAAGGAAATTAGTTAGGGAAGTGGATTGGACGGAAGAACTTGTGGATCTAAATGCGGAGGAGGCCTGGAATTACTTTAAGTCGAAGCTGCAGAAACTATCAGAAGCCTGCATCCCAAGAAAGGGGGAAAAAACCATAGGCAGGAGTTGTAGACCAAGCTGGATGAGCAAGCATCTCAGAGAGGTGATTAAGAAAAAGCAGAAAGCCTACAAGGAGTGGAAGAAAGGTGGGATTAGCAAGGGAAGCTACCTTAGTGAGGTCAGAACATGTAGGGATAAAGTGAGGAAGGCTAAAAGCCATGTAGAATTGGACCTTGCAAAGGGAATTAAAACCAATAGTAAAAGGTTCTATAGCCATATAAATAAGAAGAAAACAAAGAAAGAAGAAGTGGGACCTCTAAACACTAAGGATGGAGTGGAGGTTAAGGATAATCTAGGCATGGCCCAATATCTAAACAAATACTTTGCCTCAGTATTTAATGAGGCTCCTGAGGAACTTAGGGATAATGGTAGGATGACAAATGGGAATGAGGATATGGAGGCAGATATTACCACATCTCAGGTGGAAGTCAAACTCGAACAGCTTAATGGGACCAAACTGAAATTAAAGGAACTGGCACATGAAATTGCAAGTCCATTAGCAAGAGTTTTTAATGAATCTGTAAAATCAGGGGTTGTACCATATGACTGGAGAATTGCTAACATAGCTCCTATTTTCAAGAAAGGGAAAAAAAGTGATCCAGGTAACTACAGGTCTGTTAGTTTGACATCTGTAGTATGCAAGGTCTTGGAAAAATATTTGAAGGAGAAAGTAGTTAAGGACATTGAGGTCAATGGTAACTGGGCAAAATACAACATGGTTTTACAAAAGGTAGATCAGGCCAAACCAACCTATTTCCTTCTTTGAAGTGGTAACAGATCTTTTAGACAAAGGAAATGAAGTAGATCTAATTTACCTCGATTTCAGTAAGGCATTTGATACGGTTCCACCTGTGGAAATTGTTTGATAAATTGAAAAAGATGGGGATCAATATGAAAATTGAAATGTGGATAAGGAACTGGTTAAAGGGGAGATTACAACGGGTCATACTGAAAGGCAAACTGTCAGTCTGGAGGGAGGTTACTAGTGGAGTTCCTCAGGGATCGGTTTGGGGACCGATCTTATTTACTCTTTTTATTACGGACCTTGGCACAAAAAGTGGAAATGTGCTAATAAAGTTTGAGGATGACCAGGATACATACAGGAAGATCTGGATGACCTTGTAAACAGGAGTAATACTAATAGGATGAAATTTAATAGCGAAAAGTGCAAGGTCATACATTTAAGGATTAATAACAAGAATTTTTGTTATAAGCTGGGGACACATCAGTTGGAAGTAACAGAGGAGAAGGACCTCGGAGTATTGGTTGATCACAGGATGACTATGAGCCACCAGTGTGATATGGCCATGAAAAAAGCTAATGCAGTCTTGGGATGCATCAGGCGAGATATTTCCAGTAGAGATAAAGAGGTGTTAGTACCATTATACAAGGCACTGGCGAGACCTCATCTGGAATACTGTATGCAGTTCAGGTCTTCCATGTTTAAGAAGGATGAATTCAAACTGGAACAGGTACAGAGAAGGGCTACTAGGATGATCCAAGGAATGCAAAACCTGTCAGATGAAAGGAGACTCAAAGAACTTGGCTTGTTTAGTCTAACCAAAAGAAGGCTGAGAGGAGATATGATTGCTCTCTATAAATATATCAGAGGGATAAATACCAGGAAGGGAGAGGAATTATTTAAGCTCAGTACCAATGTGGACACAAGAACAAGTGGATATAAGTTAGCCATCAGGAAGTTTAGACTTGAAATTAGATGAAGGTTTCTAAGCATCAGAGGAATAAAGTTCTGGAACAGCCTTCCAAGGGGAGCAGTGGGGGCAAAAGACATATCTGGCTTCAAGAATAAGCTTGATAAATTTATGGAGGGGATGGTTTGACGGGATATCCTAAGACTGGCAATTAATTGATCTTTGACTGTTAGCAGTAAAATACCCAATGGCCTGTGATGGGATGTTAGATGGGGTGGGATCTGAGTTACTACAAATAATTCTTTCCTGGGTGCTGGCTGGTGAGTCTTGCCCACATGCTCAGGGTTTAGCTGATCACCATATTTGGGGTTGGGAAGGAATTTTCCTCCTGGGCAGATTGACAGAGGCCTTGAGGTGGGTGTCACCTTCTTCTGCGGTGTGGGGCAAGGGTCACTTGCTGGAAGATTCTCTGCCCCTTGAAGTCTTTAAACCATGATTTGAGGACTTCAATAGCTCAGACATAGGTTAGGGTGTTGATACAGGGCTGGGTGGGTGAGATTCTGTGGCCTGCATTGTGCAGGTCAGACTAGACCATCATAATGGTCCCTTCTGACCTTAAAGTCTATATTCATCTCTTGGACCAGATCCTGTGTTTCACTTAGGACTAAATCAAGAATTGCCTCTCCTCTTGTGGGTTCCAGGACTAGCTCCCCCAAGAAGCCACGATTTAAGGTATCAAGAAACTTTATCTCTGCATCCCATCCTGAGGTGATATGTACTCAGTCAATATGGGGATAGCTGAAATCCCCCATTATTATTGAGTTTATTTTTATAGCCTCTCTAATCTCCCTGAGCATTTCACAGTCACTATCACCATCCTGCGTAGGTGGCTGGTAATATATCCCTACTGCTATATTCTGATTATTATAGCATGGAAGTACTATCCAAAGAGATTCTATGGTAAAGTTTGGTTCATTTAAGATTTTTGCTTCATTTGACCCTATGCTTCCTTTCACATATAGTGCCACTCCCCCACCAGCACGACCTGTCCTGTCCTGCCGATATATTTTGTATCCTGTATTACTGTGTCCCATTGAGTATCCTCATTCCACCAAGTTTCTGTGATGCCTATTATATCAATATCCTCATTTAATATGAAGAACTCTAGTTTACCCACCTTATTATTTCCACTTCTACCATTTGTATATAAGCACTTTAAAAACTTGTCACTTTTTAGCTGTCTGCCATTACATGATGTCATTGAATGGGGATCTTTTTATTTGACTGTTTCTCATCAGATCCTGCCTGTATTTTATCATCTTCCATTCTCTCCTCCTTACTAGGATATAGAGAATCTCCATTAATAGATCATCCCCTAAGGGATGTCTCTGTCCGAACCACAAGCTCTTCCACACCTGTCAGCTTTCCCCCAGCCCATAGTTTAAAATCTGCTCTACAACTCCTTATCCGTATCTACTGCTTCCTTGAAATTATAGGCTAGTCAGCTCCTCACTCCCTCTGCTCAGCGTTCGCCCATTAGGGTCCTTAACACAGCTCCTAGAGAAGGAGCACAGCTGTCCGCTGTGGCTACACCTGAACTCAGACTCTGAGACTACTCTAATTATGCCTCAAATAGAACTCAGCAGGCAGCCTGTGAACATGTGAAGCTTTCAGAGCTCTTCCATGCTTGCAGTGGAGGGGCCTTTTAAAACTACAGAGGTGGAATCTAGCCTCAACATTTGAATTTGAATTTTGGTTCAGGCCATTACAAACGCAGAGACTGTTTGCACAAATCAGAGGTTTGGGTTGTGAACAGTCTGAACATTTGTGGCTGATAGAGCAGCTAGGAATAGGTGTGATGTGTACCCAGCCATGTCTCTGCCAGCAGCAGGGAGAGTGGTAGAGTTAGAACCACAAAATTATCCACAGAGGGCTAATGGGGTGACCCTGCCACAGCCAGCCACCTTATCTTTCAGGCTATAATCTTCTAGTCATTCAGCACAAAGCAGCTATACTAGAGAATATGGGCTAGGATGTCAAAAATTAGAAGGAAATTTTAAACATCTCCCAATGCTACTAATTTTTAATTAGCAATCCAGGACTTGTGTCTTATTTTTTTTTGAGTCTTCTCAATCCCTGGGGCAAAGTCTATTATCCCAAATGGATTTTTCACAGTAATGTTAAATTGAGCATCACAAATTTGTAGTGCACTAATTTAGCTCAATTTGATAGGCATTTTTGATCAGCAAGTCTTAAGTGTTTGAACAGGAGAAATGTGGTGACATTAAAGACAAACTGAGTTCTGTAACTTTCTTATTTGACAATTCAGCATGTTTTAAAAACTGAATTGCCCCAATAAAAATGTTGTTTTGGATGCAAAAGGTTGTGTCATTGACACAAACGAAAAAACACTAGCACATAAAACAGGCATAGACTGGGAATACTATCTGATTTTGCAAGTGGTTTTCTATGGAAATACAAAGGAATTACACATTTATCAGAAACAATTAGATTCAGGGTCTCATTTGTTTACCAGCAACAAATCTGGAGGTTAGTATTTTGTATCCCTAACAGGTAGTAACTTCTTAATTTGTCAGTTTATTTGCACGAAAAATTGAATGCTAGTGTTAGAACATTTAGGTAACCATCTGCTACTTAAAATGTCTTCAGAGAGAATTTTTACATCAAATCTTTAAAAAAAGCCTAAAATAAAGGCAGCAATCTCAATGGGCCCTGAACTGACATTCCTGAAGGCCAAAATTTTTTATTTATCTGGAGGCTAGGAATAGCACAGAGAGTACTACTTCCCACAAACCCTCCGTTGTGCCCCAAATATACCTTGGAGAGACCACCTCTGGCACGATGGTACAGTTTTTTCTTTATGTACATCTAATCCTTTGCCTCTCTTGAGACTTACAGCTCTAACTGCTCAAGTGGTCAGGCAACTATGCTGATTATTTTCTTTTAGTGATCGAAAACTGCACAGTATTTATGTGTGTATATATATATATATACACACATATTCAGATAATAGATCCAAAACTGCACAGTATTTATATATAAATACTGTGCAGTTTTGGATCTATTATCTGAATTGACAGAGAAGGACTGGTAGTGATCCAAAATTGCACAGTATATATATATATATATGCTGTGTAGTTTTGGATCACTACCAGTCCTTCTCTGTCAATTCAGATAATTGTTTTACTTCTGACACCTGAGCAGAATGTCTCAGAATATCTTGCTCTAACTATATAGCCTGTGATTTGAGAGATAAAAGCATGCAAGGATTCCAGACCACAATTAGTCAGTGCGGTGTTTCTTTAATTATACCATCAAGAAATTAAGATTGCAACACATTCTTTAGAGATATACATATGTTTAAAAAGCTCTTTCTTATTTTCAGGGGTTCTGTCCTGAAGCTTCCTGAATGTTATAAAGAGTGTCATCACTTTTTTCCATTTTTAAGTTAAACTTGGTTTCCTATTAAGCAATGACCTTAGTGAAAAATATAACGTTTCATTTTAAAATCACCATGTTAACTTTCCAATTGCTTCCATTGTTTCTTACAAAATGTAAGTATTAAGAACAGTTCCACAAATTCAAAAACACTAACTTTCTCAGGGATTTTTGATCTTTCTAAAATGTATCTTTGCTAAGGTGAAACAAAAAGTCCTTCAGCAATTACAAGAATCTTAGGATACTAATGGTCAGATTTAATGTGTTTTCTATGTTTTAGTGCAAGCAAGTAGTCTGTCAAGTGAATGACCCCAAGGCTGGTTGCAATTGTGCATTGTGATGGTGGTATAGCAAAGTCTCTCCTCTTTGATTTTGCACAATTAGAATGTATTTTATTCTGTGCCCCATTTGTCTGATTCCTCTCATGTACGTTGGGGTTCCCAAATTCAAAGGATGAGGGAGGACGGTGTGTATTCCACCAGCAGGGAAACACTTTGCCAGCTAATAACAAGCAACACACAGGGTCCCTTGCCTTAACTTGGACAACATTTGCAATAGCTAGTGGGAAGGCTTACTGATCAGGTAGCCCTTTATTCTATTCTTTTTACTCAGTGTTCTGTCAGAGTATGCTTGCTGTTCTCAGATTCACTTAAGGCCAAACTCTGGCCAGTTTATAGGGGGTAGTTGATTATTTGGTACTCAACTACTAAACAGCTTAGCATGGCATCTATAATCATTCTGGAAGACAAGAGAGACAGAGCAACATGTCCTGTTTGTATTGCAACATACATTAAATGAAGTTCACATGGCAAGTTCTTCCTGAATGGAGATGGCAATCAACTTCCCTCTACAAATTTGATATGCTGCTTCAACTGTGCTGCCAATTTAGAAAATGAATGAAAAACAGCTTAATTGATACTAAGAAAAGAATTGAAAAAGCAGAAGTACAAGAAATAACTAGATTGGTTCCTTTTTATTTAATACAGCAAATGTGATTATACTAAGAGTGACTATAAAATAAACATGAAGGGGGTTCCATGTTTATTGTCTCTCAGTGACTTTCATAGAAACTCTGCATAGTTTTTACAAATCAAACCAAGGTTTGTCAAACTGTCAGCCCTGAAATTTCAAACTAGAATCTGAAAATCAAGCTCTGTTCTCTCTACCAGCATCTCCTATATCATTGCTAGTAGTAGGATTCTGCAATTAGAATGTTGGTGACTATTGTCCAGATGATAAAGCAGAATAAAATCCAGCTCACTGTTCCGCAGCTATATTGGCTCTTCAGCACTAGCAGCACTTTGTCAAGAAGAGAAATAGCTGTGGCTCAAAGATAATATGCAGAATTATCAGCTATAATTTGGCCCCGATCATAAGATGTGATGTGACCCTGCAACTTCCTTTAGTGGTCAGGATCTGGTCTATGGTGTTTGACTTTCGATTTATTTTATTTGTACATAACATTCACATCAGTTCTATAGCTAGCTACTGGTAGGTGGATTGCATAGTGTGTTTCATGCTGGCGATAGTGCAAATCCGCTTACAGGGAAATAGAGAGAAAAATCTCAGATTGCGTCAGTGAATTTCAATGGACTTTCACTCCTTTTAAAGGCCATGACTAGCTAGAAAAATAGTTTACTTTATAAAATGTGCTGGCTAACACATTTTAACTAACATGATTTTTAACAGGAGTTGGCCTAGTGGGCAAATTGTGGTGAATTAAAAATCTATTTTCCGGTTATGGTCAACTGTAGCTTCCCCACTAGGGAATTATGGTAGCACCTAAAGGCTCCAACCAAGATGAAAGCCCCATTGTACCAGATGCTATACAAACACAAAGCAGTAAAAAGGCCCTTCCCCAAAGATCATACAATATAATCTAAATAAACAAGACAGACAAAGGAGTGAGCAACAGGAAGTATTGTTATTCTCATTTTATACATTGGGAACTGAGGCAGATTAAGGAATTTACACAAGGTTGCATAGAAAATCTGTGGCATAAATTGGAACTGAACACAGGGGTCTCAGTCCACTGCCTTTCCTACAAGACCTGAATCCTCCTCATGGTTATTTAAGCATACCAGGTAAGTACACAGATGGGCATTTGGAATGGCAAAGATATGCAAATCTTGCTAATGTGTATAGCACATATGTGAGCTTGTTAAATATTTGATAGTGTTCTTTAAAGAATCTGATCCATTCCCAGGATGCTAATGAAAGCTCAGCTGTTATTATTAGGAAAGTCAGAAAGAAACTCAAGTGGGCCCTGAACAGAAACTGTCTAAGTTAATCAAAGATAACTTTGACAAGAGCTGCATTGCTTGTACACCTGCTGTGCCAAAGCCACTCATATGAAGAAAGAGTGTAAGACTCTTTCTGGTGCTATTAGAATAACTCACTTGCATTTGAATTCTTTATAATACTTGGAGTATGGACCAAATAATGTCATCTGTGAAGGGACTTGCCTAACTATTTGTTTGGTGATCTGTAAATGAGATACATAGGGTGACACCGTAGGTGTGGATGAAAGCAGAAGCTTGATGTTAGTCATTATTACAAGCTTCCTTGAATAAATGATAATCTTGAAAATTTATGCAAGAGCTGCTCCTTTTTAGAGGCTCTGCCACAGCAGGTGTGCAATGTGGTGTCTCTTGTTAAACAGAGGATTACAGCAACTTGTTTTAAAGAAAACATAACTTTATAATTCCACTTCTCCAGTATTAGATATAACAGCCTGTTCCCTACTGTATATTAGCTGGTACAAGATGCAAAAGACGAAGACTGAATCCTGTTGCTATCTTTCACTGTATCTTAGTTATTCTGGAATAATGCATTTTATCCCTACTGTCACTAATGTGTCTAAGGAGATCAAGCCTTCATAGCATAATTGTAAAGAATGGCATTCTATTAATATGCAGGCATACCAAGAGCATCATTCCTCATTTGATAGCTAGCTGTGTTCTTATATTTCATACAATTTTAAGACAGTCATATCTAGCTGTCAGTGTCAGGGTTGCAATGATAAATGGTGCTGTCAAATGGATAATCACACAGTCCAGTTTATATTACCTGTTTCTTGCAATGATGTTAAAAAGGCACGTTCAGAAAAACAGCTTTATTCTGTGATCATTTACAGCTAATATGATTTTCTTGATATCCTTCTTCTACCCTTCCCCGCATATTATGCTACTTGTATAATAAACATCAACATTTATCGACAGTATTAGTGCACTGCAGTTGTTAGATTTGATCCTACTTTTCATTACTTATAGAGTGCAACAAAGGACAACTTAAACAATGAAAAGGCTTTCAAAATGCTTCCTGCATATAACCTCCTTGCAGGCTTCTCTTGATGTGATCAGGAGCTTATTTCTGTATTATAAAGAAGATAAGTAAGGCCTGGTCTACACTAGGCTGTTAAACCGATTTTAACAGCATTAAATCGATTTAACGCTATACCCGTCCACACCACAACGCTCTTTATATCAATATAAAGGGCTCTTTAAATCGATTTCTATACTCCTCCCCAACGAGAGGAGTATGCTAAAATCGATATTAACATATCGGATTAGGGTTAGTGTGGCTGCAAGTCGACAATATTGGCCTCCGGGCAGTATCCCACAGTGCACCACTGGACCGCTCGGGACAGACAATTGAACTCGGAGGCACTGCGCAGTAGACAGCAAAACCACCGCGGAGACTCTTGAATCAATCTTCTTGGCGCAGCTGAGCTCGTCATCAGCACAGGTGACCACGCAGAGCTCATCAAACACAGGAGCATGCAGTCTCCCTGAGAATTGAAAAAGAACTCCAGCATGGACCACAAGAAGGTACTGGATCTTATACTAGTAATGGGGAGAGATCATGCCAACAAACTCCGTCGTCAAAAGACGAAAATGAAAAATATTTGAAAAAATTCCAACAGCTATATGGGAAAGGCACTACAGGACGTCAAGTTGCAGTTGCACAGAGTGAAGTAAAGGAGCTCATGACTAAGCATACCAATAAAGCAAATGCAGGCAAAATGCGAAGATCACGGCAGGGCCAAAAAACAGCCGCTTCTACGTGATCTCTGAGGACCGCATGCAATTTGGGGGCTGCGCCATCCACTACCCAACTCCTGTCCGTGGATCCGAGTGGGGGTAATATCAACCACGGCTGAAGGGATTCAGTGGAGGGGAAGATGCAGAGAGGAGAGGAAGAGGGAGGATGACGTGCAGCGGCACACACGCATCTCCGTAAGCTCCCAACTAGGCCAGGAGCTTTTGTGTACGCCAGACGGAATACCCCTCAGCCCTGGCCCAAAGCCACGAGCCCCAGACAGTGAAGCCAGGGAAGCGACCTCTGGTGAGTGTACCCTTTGTAAATATAAAACATGGTTTAAAAGCAAGCGTTTTTTAAGAGATTTTTGCCATGAGGGCTCTGGGATTGCATGCAAGCCAGTAAAGTTACTGGAAAAGGTGGTACATATCTGGTGGAGCGGAAATCCTCCAAGGACTCTCAAATTGAACCGCGCCTGGAGGTACTCCCAAAAGCCTTTGCAGTAGATGGTTTCTGGCAAGCAGCCTGGTCTGTCCACATCCTGTGGACACTAACCATTGCCATGCAGTGTAGCAAGTAATCGAGTAGTCATTGCATGAAAAAGCAGGTACGTATGTCCCGTACACTGCTGGCATTCAAGAAACATTCGTTTCTTTAATCTCTGCTGTGTAATCCCAGCAAGTGAATGGTTCATGTCAACGACTGGTTGAAATCAGGATTTAATAACGGGGGACAAGAAGATGGCCATGTTTCCTACTTAAGGCTGTGGGGTAAACGTCTGTTCTAAACCTGGACTTTAGGGTTCAGAAATCGTAGAGGTTTACTTGAACCTCCCCAGCTTATACCCAGCTTGGATTTATCTCGCTGCCTGAAACCGCTTAGCCAGTTTCCAGGTTCGGCCCCTTCGGTTTCCCAAACTTTTTCATTGGGGGACCACTATCAAGAGCCGCAGAGCCCCTGGTCTCCTCTATCTTCGCCCTCAGCTTCCCCTTTCCGTGGTAGCCGGTGCGAGCTGCCATTTCTTTGAGACACACCAGAAGAGCAATCTAGTCTCCCGAGGCTAATCATTCAAAACCTAGCACTCACGCAAGAATTCACACGCCTTTGTCCGTACTTAGCCCGCGCCCTGGACAATAGGAAAGTTAAGACACGAGAGCTTGGGCTTTTCACCTCCCCCCTCTAAGCCTGTCACCAAATTTCCTCTGCCCCTCTGCCCACTAGGAAAAGAACATCCCACAAGTAAAAAAAAAACCTTATATAAAAAGAAAGAAAATAACAGAACAGATAATACTTGCCATTAAGAACGCAATACAGGAAATTGGCTTATAAGAAATAGGAATAACACAGTCTGGGTAATAAAAATGATATAGCCCAATTAACCAGTCCAGCAAAATAATCACCATGAAATACAAATCAAAAGCACATCACAGCCGATA
>NC_133773.1:71398509-71400219 GCF_003597395.2 Chelonoidis abingdonii
TGCATGCCAGTAATGCATTTTAACATTTTTAGAAGGTCTCTTTCTATAAGTCTATAATATATAACTAAACTACTGTTGTATGTAAAGTAAATAAGGTTTTTAAAATGTTTAAGAAGCTTCATTTAAAATTAAATTAAAATGCAGAGCCCCCTGGAATGGTGGCCGGGATCTGGGCAGTGAGAGTGCCACTGAAAATCAGCTCGCGTGCCACCTTCGGCACCCGTGCCATAGGTTCCCTACCCCTGCCCTACTTGGTCTTTTAACACACAGGTTCTAAAACACACAAGTCTATACAGCTGGCTGATCACATGGTACTGGCACTTCTTGTTTCTAGAAGCTAAATTGCTACAGAAAACAGATAAAATACATTCAAAACTTTCCTAATGTTACTTTTCCACATAAGCAATGGTTATCGTTGCACTAGGAATGCTACAGGATTGAAAATGGAAAGTGAAGTTGTCTGGTGTTAGTCACAATTCCCTGTCTGGTCTGCTCCTGCAGCAGCACAGCTATATGCTGCCCCTTTCTCAAGGCAGATTGCAAATTTACAATCAAGCTCTAAATAGCATTTTATATGCCTCTACTGCTTTTCTTCCCTATATGCATTCTTACACTTCTTTACATAAAATCTCATGTCACATCAAGTTAGGGGACTTAGAATGACACAGCAAATAGCACTGAAACTAGGGTGTTTTTCAAAGTATGTTCTATTTTGATAGACTCTAGCTACACAATCAAACAGCAACAGTACAAGTGGTAGCAAGCTCCCCTAATTCATGTTAGGCACTTAAATTAGAACTACCTACAAAGTCTGTCAGCCTCATAGGAATACCTGTTATCAGTTCAGTCTTTTGTGATTTCTCTTTCTCCTCTACACTATACTTGACCTTTTTAATGCCAAACTCAATGCACACTGTTAGCTTATGTCAGTAAATTGGAGTTATAAAGCTTAGTTTAGGACTAATAGAATAAAATCCTGTTGGAAAATCTGTGCAGCAAATTCAGGGGAATGTACAGTCTGAAATGAAAAGCCTTATCTAGTACTTTTAATGGTACACTTTACATGCCAGGTAAAAGCTGCTGCCACAAATGATTTCATGTCAACTAGCCTACCTTACTAACTATGAGAACATTCACAAAAAGATATAAAACCAAAGCTCTTAAAACACAAAACAAACAAACAAACAAACAAAAAACCCTCTGCCCTGTCCTTAACATGTTCCTGCTCTTTCTTATGAGCACAGTGTTGCTGTTTTATGCGTAAATACATGAACATTCTCTGCCTGGTTTAAGATATAGCCAAAACACTCCTAAGTCTCAAAGCACAGAAACCATTTCCCACAGAAGAGTTCAAGCTCTCTTTTTTATATGGCTCTGAATGCCTGAGGACCATCTTATAGATTCATAGATTCATAGACTCTAGGACTAGAAGGGACCTCAAGAGGTCATCGAGTCCAGTCCCCTGCCCTCACGGCAGGACCAAATACCGTCTAGGCCATCCCTGACAGACATTTATCTAACCTACTCTTAAATATCTCCAGAGATGGAGATTCCACAACCTTCCTAGGCAATTTATTCCAGTGTTGAACTACCCTGACAGTTAGGAACTTTTTCCTGATGTCCAACCTAAATCTCCTTTGCTGCAGTTTAAGCCCATTGCTTCTTGTTCTATCATTAGAGGCTAAGGTGAACAAGTTTTCTCCCTCCTCC
>NC_133773.1:71401021-71510484 GCF_003597395.2 Chelonoidis abingdonii
TTGTTTCCGACCCATTTCCCAGGTCTTCATGTTCCCCACTTACCTGTGGGCTTTGCTCACCTGTCCTTGTCGAACCTAGTTTAAACCCCTCCTCACTAGGTTAACCAGTCTGTGTGCAAATAGGGTCTTTCCTCTCCTCGAAAGGTGAACGCCATCTCTGCCTAGCAGTCCTTCCTCAAATAGCATCCCGTGGTCGAAAAAGCCAAAGCCCTCCTGGCGACACCATCTTCGCAACCAGGCATTCACCTCCATGACGCATCTGTCTCTGTCCAGGCCCCCACCTTTGACAGGAAGAATCAAAGAAAATACCACCTGTGCCCCAAACTCCTTCACCCGTACTCCCAGAGCCCTGTAGTCACTCTTGATCCGCTCAGCGTCACACCTCGCAGTATCATTTGTGCCCACATGGATGAGAGTCTCCGACCACCACTACTCTACTTTTCCTATTTTCAGTGGTGGCAGCAGACCTCCCTACCTTAGGGGTACGAGAGTTCTTCTCCTTTACTGGCTCTGCTGGCTAGTTGAAGATAATTATTCCTTCATTAGCACCTGTTCCCTTTGCAAATCTTTGAAACTTCTAGTATGTCCTGTTGGTGTGGGCTGATCTTTCTCTACCTGGCAGAGAGTAGGGAAGCTGACCCACTACTAAAAAATTACTTGCTTACCAAACTTTTGTGTTTAGTGATTTCAGATCACAGGAACTCCATTTGTTACAAGAACTCCACAGAGCGCCTAGCAGAATAAGTTCTTATTTGGACTGTTGATTCCAGATTCAGGCTATATATCTTTGACAAGTGTGTTACAAGTATATAGTAATATGGTGTGTTTTCTATAATCAAACACAGAAATAAATCTGAGCTACTCTGACAAAAAACTTTAGTATTTTTATTTAAAATTTTATTGTTCCCATGGCAAAACAGAAGGATTACAAGGCATGAGGGATGATATTATAAAATAATAATTTGAAGGGAGAATGATGATAAACTACTTCCAACTTATCTTTCCATTTCAGTCTTTCTGCCTGCTCCATTCCCAACTGAACATTTAAAGAATAATCATTAGGACTATTAGAAACTTCCATTCCCAGATACTTTTCCTATCCTTTCCTGTAAAGGAAATAGAACTGGCTAAACTTCGGCCTCTGGATATGTTGGGGGAAAATTAGGCTATGTCTACACTACACAGCTTTTAGTGACATGGCTGTCTCGCTACAGCTGTGCCACTAAAAGCTGTGCAGTGTAGTCGCTGTTTGTTGGCTCTCCTGTCTACAAAAAACTTCCATCCCCAACGAGCAGCATTTGCTTTGTTGGCAGGAGAGCGCTCCTGCTGACAATGCACTGTTCACACTGGCACTTGTCCCAGTAAAACTTTTGTCTTTCGAGGGGAGAGGGCTTAACACCTCTGAAAGACAAAAGTTTTTGTCATTCAATTGCCAGTGTAGACATAGCCCTAGGCTGGTTGTGGGAGTGTCAACGAGTCATTCTTGTAGTCACTTAGCATTGTGCTTGGATCTGAAGGCAGGGCTACGCTAGAACTGTTGGACTACATCTACACTTGTGAGTGTACACAGTTACTTATCTATGTATTGCTAGAGCATGTACTCTGTACCCATACCAAGTATCCACATATGCTGTGCTGGGCAGGATATACGCTGTGCACTGCCATATTCCTTTATTCAAACTGCACCTTTTTGGTACATGACATTAGTGCTAACATTTCACGGATGATATCCCTGAGGTCTGTGCATCACAGGGGACACTCTAGGAACTGCCTTACTGCACGTTGATGGAGCTGTTAGCCACCTTCATGAATTTGACGCTGGCAGCTCCATGCCATCTCTCCTTTCTACCAAACTGCATTGGAGATAAGGAGCAAGTCCATGATGATGTCATTCTGTTCCTGCTACTGTTCACTGGACAAATCTTCAGCACCATGGTACCAGACACCGGATGGAATTGGTCTAAAGAGAGCTGACCCAGAGGGGGAATAAAAATCCACTTGGGTACCATGGAGCAGATGTTTTGAATGCAAGGATCATAATAGTATGCCCAAAAGTGGACCACCATTTCTGGTCCTGGAGAATCAGCATGTGAGACCAGATCATCTTGGAAACGTGGAATGACGACCGGTGGTTGCAGAAGTTCTGAATGAGGAAGCAGATATTCATCGATTTGCGTGAGGAGCTTGCAGTGATTTTGTGCTGAAGTGAATGATAATGCACTGTAATGCCATAATTTAGCAATGTTTTTGTTATGTTAACTGCACTGTTCCAGGCTGGTTTATGGAGAGCACTTAAGCATTGTTAAAGTAATTTTTAAAAGTACTGTAGGGTTTTGGGACGGAATTCACAAATTCCTTTCTCACAATGTTTTCTGGCAGCATTGTTCACAGCACTTGTCAGGAGCCCTGCGTGAACACTGGAATAAATTGCCTAGGGAGGTTGTGGAATCTCCATCTCTGGAGATATTTAAGAGTAGGTTAGATAAATGTCTATCAGGGATGGTCTAGACAGTATTTGGTCCTGCCATGAGGGCAGGGGACTGGACTCGATGACCTCTCGAGGTCCCTTCCAGTCCTAGAGTCTATGAATCTATGAATCTATGAATTCCCATGGCATGAATACTTTCCCATGGTTGTCAGTAGTAATGGCTGGGTAGGGGGAAAGAGGTCATCAATGTATTGCTCATCGTCAGATATCTTCAACGTTATTTTACTTTTGTTTCTTTTCTCTTTATCATGTAAATTAACAACATTTCAGTTAAATTCTCTGTTTTTCAATGTGGGGATTGGACAACAGTTATTTCACAGCTTACTTCATTGTCAAGTAACCTTTAAAATAGCAAATTCATCGTGGGAGGGAGGGTTTGTGGAAGGGATGAAAGTGTTTGATTTATTAAAAATCTGGTGCCTTGGAAATGCATAGTTATGCGCTGTGAATTCTGCTACCCCATCCCAAAACTCTGGGAAGTATCACGTTGATCATACTTGAAAGACAAGGTGCACACAAGTGAAGTGAACACTAACTTTTATTTACATATATTGAACATAGATCAAAAATGGTGTTTGACAGGAACAAATGAACCAAAAAAAAAGTTCTTAGAGAAGTGGGCAAACAACCATCTCCTTGCTCTTTCCCTCCCCCTCCCCCTGCCAAGGGAAAGGGACAACTGTAGATTATTGTGCAGGGAGAGAAATGGGGATATCTACTGCATGGAATGGTGGGGGGGTTGAGCAAAGGTGGAGCTACAGAGACACCATGGGGCTCATCATTTCCCTCCTCTGGGTTCTGAGGAGATGGTGGGTTTTGGGTGCAGTACAGTATGTTGTTCCAAGCATCCAGCATGCTCCTGTCTGGTGTGGGGTAGGGAGTGGGAATTCATTGCCCCACAGCAATGTGGGCAGCAGCTGGAAAAGGAAGAAAAGGGGGAGGAGGAGGAGGAGGTGCTGCCCATTCTAAAGAGGAGCAGCAGTAATGGCAGTGGGCGGGCCCCAAAAGTGTTCTGCCACCCAGTCGGACTAGGGATTGCATGAGTGCATGATTCTGTTCCCTCTGTGCATGCTCCCATTCCCTCTGGGCACACTGCCATTGCAGGACTGCCTCATCTTCCCTAACAACTCAGTCCTGCTTTTTCCAAAGAAAGTCCAGCTGCTCTTGATTCTTTCTGTCTATGCCAACACACAAGTTCTCCAGAGTCCATCAGCATCTTCCTCTGTTACCTCTGAGTTGCTGCTCCTGTCCTCCAAGTTGAATGTGTTCCCTACCAGCATTGGAGTGCCCTGCCCAGTCAAATGCAAGGCTAGCTTTATATTTCATTTCTTCTTTGCAGGAACCTAAAATTGTCCCACATAACCTAATGGTACTTTTTAGCACCCCAGGAATGCAGCTGTTACAGCCCTCTTCTTTTGCTGTTCACAAGGAAGGTACCAAAGCTAAAAATGGTAAGATAAAGTATATTAAAATGTTGTAATGTGTGCAATGCCTCCAGGAGCCAGCTGGGGTGTGATTCGGTTCCTTTAGGAAAACGTTACTAGTTGCCTTTTTCATCTTCAAAGGCTGGAGAACATAGTCATTTTGAAAATATCAGACTGGAAAAGAGAAGTGGCTCTCTAGGCCTGTGGAGGATATACAGCCATCATTGCCAGAGTAATATTTTGCTAATATTTTGCTTACATAATCCTAAGTGGAGGGTTTGGTAAGCTACAAAGTTGGACCAAGCACATTTGCCCTGCTTTAAAACCCAAAGAACCAGCTTGAATTTCTGCTACACCAAAAAGTTGCTGAATTATGCTTGGGTAGGGGAGGGCAATTTGAGAAGAAATTGGCTATATTCTAAGCAGGCAGACCAAGTTCCCATGGAAGAGGAACAGAGATCTACAAAAAGCATTCATCAATCCAGTTTCTGCATCACCAGAAACTCCAGCCCATGTCCAGCAAACAGCATTGAAAAGGACAGGGAAACAGAGACTCCAGACGTTTATTCTCTTCCCTGAGCTTTTGAATTAACACCACAAGCCAGTCTTCTCTCCACAGCTAAAGGACATGGCATTGTGTTTGTGCAACCACTGAAATGGATGCTTCACTCACTGAGAGTAACTCAGTGCAGGGAAAGGACAGACACTAGGGACTGAGATCAGTACAAAACATTTGAAGTGTTTGGACTACTCTGACTTTCCTCAGACAAATAGTTCTCTTTCCCTTCCCAGATCTAGGTAGACCTGCACACAAGCCACTAACCAACTTCCCTCCTGTACTATTTCCATTCATAATGAGGAAGAAAAAAATAGGGGTTGGTCAGTGGGAGAGGGGTGGTGTTGGATTTCTGCTAAACCACAAGTGTTACTAAACTGTTCTTTTAAAAGATGACCCTTCTCTCCCTCTCTTCTTCTACTCCCCTCACCCCTGCCCATTTCATGCAGCCCAGGGATGATTGCTGTCAGTACTGATGAAGAAATGCAGACACAGGGGCACATTGTCTGCTTTTAATAACCTATTATAGCTTCCACTAAATGCTTTAAATTCCAATAAAACCACTGATTTATAACTGTTTTGTTCAGGGACCATGTTGGGATGGAGCAGATCATTACTACTGCTGTCAATGGGGCAGGGGCAACCTTTATACAACTAGGTAAGGGTCAGGCAGCAAAGGGATTAGTGGATTGTTGGAATGGCCCTGCATGACCATTGATATCCAGGACTGCTACACTACCCTTGCCTCCATCCTCACTGCACTACAGAATGGGTATGAGTCTGGATGTGTACAGAGAAAAGTCAAACAGTGGAAATGAAGTCTGTCAGTGAATGATATACCTTAGAATGTGGCATCTCTAGGAGCCTATTCACTTCTACCTATGTGGAATTACATTGGTCTCCACTAGGTGGAGAACTTTGTATGATTGGGGCTATACACTGTATAGAACTGTATTTTCCAATTGTACAAAAAAAAGACCCCCAGCCACATGCTCACAACATGCATTTAAAATAACGACTGCATTTTTTTAAAAACAAGAGATTCCCCTTTAAAAATAATTCAAAATGGTGGAGAACATCAATACAACCGGTTAGCGGAGAACAGAATTAGTTATTAAATACGGAGAACTCAAAATAGGATATGTGCTTTCTTACTAAAGCAAATCTCTTTCTCTGAAAAACACATTGAAAACAGTACAGTTCATATAACAGTTTCCCTAGAGAAGCTTCTCTGTATCTCAGAGGTACTGTAGCACAAACACAATGTGATATGACAGCTGCTGGAATAAATAGTCAAATTAAACAAGAATAAATTGCATAAATAAGTACATGTACTGTAAGCAAGTGCAGTCTGTCTAAAATCTGCAATAAGTGTTGTAAGTTCTTTTTATTTTCCAATTAATTTCATTAATTTGCACATATATTGTACGATAGCTGAGACCATTTCTTTTGTGGCTGGCTGTTCTTTCTTTATGAAAGGAGTCTGAATACACAGGAGAGTAGGAGGTATGATAAATTGCAAACATAAACAAACATAATGTGGTGTCTAATCATGTGGATTAGCAAAATAGAGGCAGATGGCAACAAATTACATCTAACACTTCTTTATTGTAAGCAATTCACTGTCATTAAGTGATGGGCAAATCTCCAAGGCTCAGAGGGAGTCAGCCAGGTACAAGGGTTTGTGTCTCATTCCCTGGACTGGCAAAGACTAGAAACAAAACCATGCACTCAGAAAAGTTCATCCGGAGTCATTCTACATCAATCGCTGTGGCTGAGGATTGGCACTGGTGAATTCTGAAAGGAGTCCCACATAGCTCTCCTCAACCAAAGCACAATGTAGGTCGTTAATAGATTGGAGAGTTGAGCTGTCCTCCAATTGAGAATTAGATAGAGGAAAGGTATTATTCACACAGAGTACCCCCAAAAAGTTTAGTTGTGATATCATCAACACTGATTAGAGGATCTGGATATTCAATTCCCATTTATTGCTAATGAGAGCTGGCATTCACATCCCTTAAGTAGCTTTGAAAATCTCACTCTAGAGTTCATTTCAGATAATTATCCTTGAAATCACATCCAATCAAGCTCTCCAGAGCTTTCCCATCTCTGCCAAGGACACTCAGGCACTCTTGCTAATTGGAGCTTCCTTAACATAATTGTCCATTACAGTTGCAGTGCCACCTCGGTCTTTAATAATTACAAGTTATTTCCAATTTTAAAATGTATGTTAGACATAATAGACCGAATTCTCAGCTACTGTAAATAGGTGAAACTCCTTTTAACAAGGAAAAACAAACTCCAAAATACCCTACTCTGTCACATATTTCTATCATTTGTGTGAATCTGAAGTCGGTGAAAATAGGCCAAAGATCTGATATAATTTTGACCCCAAAAGATCACAAGATCCAAAAAATATACAAGCAGAGCCAAAAGTACTTTGTCTATTGAAAACTATGAATGGCTGCTGTTGGTAATTTTCAAAAGCCAACTACTGTCCCAAGTACGATTGAGAGACCAGCCTGATTACTGACCCAATGGACAAAGCTGATTTTGCCTTTAGGGTTTCCTCTCTAGTTATAACTACAAGTATTAAAAGAAGGGTTTTTTTAAGGTTCATGTTATTAAATACTATGGGCCAGATTGTTTCGAGTCCATGACTGCACGTGGAGAAAAGATAATTCAAAAGGTACAGATCTATAAAAGGTACTTAGGCCAGATTTAGATGCCTAAGTTCCATTTTTAGGCATCACAGCGATCCACAAAACCTGTTCGGCTTCTGCCATAAGCCTGTAGGTGTCTAAATTCAATCAGTGCCTACACTTTTGCAGTAAAAGTTCCCTAAGTGCATAACTTTCTGCCTCTGGGCATGCTCATTGCTGCCTCTTTCTAGGCATCCCATATCAGCCCCAGATTGATTCACCTACCTTGTCTGCAGGACCCGATCTGGCTCAGAGGCTGCTTCCACACAAAATGGCCTAGAGGAGGAGATGGTCACAGGCCACTCTTATAACTATATGTGGTTAGCACACTCATCCAAGACATGGGAAACCCCCAGGTTCTAGTCCTCCCTCTGCCTCATCAGGCAAAGGTATTTGAAAAAGGGCTCAGGAGAGAACTCTAACCACCTGGCCATGGGTTATTCTGATGTGGGACTCCCTCAGTCTGTCCTGTTGAAGCTATTCCCCTTTAATTAATTAAACAACTGAATAATTACACAGCGACTGGGCCAGAGAAAGAGTGAGTATTGCAACACATGAGTACCCTGGTACATCTGGGCCAAAGAACCTTCACTCCTCTCAGACACCATACACAACAGCCAAAGATATGAAGAGTCCCTGTATTTGAAAGAGTGCAAGGATTGCCTCCTCCATGGCCCCAGGAACACACATCATCCCTAAGGAAGTAGGGGGCATTACTCAATGTAATTTTCTAGTGAAGAGAAACCCTCTAATGCTTTTGCAGTGACCTGACGGAGGTTCAGCTGTGTTTAGGGCCATTCATACCTGAAAGGAGGCAAGAGGGTGAGTGAACATATGGTTTTTACACCCTGCTCCAAAAGAAAGTGCCACATGTGCAAGGTCAGTCCTCACACCCTTTGTAGGCTTTGGCTTTATTTGCAAAGAAACTAAGATAATGTTTTCACCTCTTAGCTCAGAAAGCCGAGAAGCAAATAACAAATTCTAGCCCAACCCTTCTCCCCGTGTGCTGTGTGGATCCTCAGGAACCTATTAAAAGAATTCCCTGAAAGGTTCTAACCCTTGTTTACAGAAGTGTCCTGCCACCTTTTTACAAGGTTGGGGGGTAGCATTTGGTCTATTGACAGTAAATCTAGAGAGGCAATAATGAAACAGAAATATTAGCTTGTATTCCATCTTCTTTTTGCCTACAAAATGTATGATGTATCCTTGGACTATTGGAGTATTCTCCTGTCCTGGATCAATGGCTGTCTTTAATGTAAGACCTTTTATCAATGGATTATAATCAGAAGCAGAGTAGCTTTTGTGGAGGAGAAGGACTTTTTAGAGGAAAAGTGGTTTTCATTATTGACTTTCTTTGAATATAAATAATTAATTATTAGGGCATCTAACCGTTAGGGGGTATACAGTTTATTGACCATTACTCTCCTTCTTCGTATTCAGTATTTTATTTTGTGTTGTAATGTTTGTGTGTCAATAAACATGTTTCTAAAAATCAATATACAGTACACAGTTTCATGTATCTGTCTCTAAATTCTTTTACTAGTGACCAGCTGACACAATGCTTAACACAACGGTTTTTTTTCTATGCTGAGTGTAAAGATGATGTTAGGACTGTGCTTGTTAACATAACTTCTCAAAGTCGTATTTTAACTTGATGTAAGTTTCAAGTGAAGACAAACCCAGAGAGGCTACACACAGGAATTCCACAATTCTGCATGCCATAAAACTGCTGCACAGTACAAAGTGAGAGTTTGGGGCATACTTGGAGTAGGCAACAATTATACAGTTCCATAGGTCTAAAGCCCTCTAGTGTTCAGAGCTATAGCTGCTACCACCACCCATGACCCATATCAGTGATAGAAAAGCAGCTATATGGCTTGTCTCCATCAAACAACAACGTTATTGGGGCAAAATCCTTCTCCTTCAATCTAACTTAGATCCTCTGCAGAAAGCCCAATGACCTATTCATGGAGAAAGTATTTGACCCCATCAGCAAATTTTTTCATCTAGAGGTAGTAAAGGCGAAGCATTTCCCATGTTGTTTGGCAGATAACTCCCAGAAATTATAGACCACAGTACATGATCAAAGAGAGAGTGATAGGATAATGGGGATCAGCCTGGAATATATTTATATTAGACAGACACCTGGAATAATCTTATACATTAAGAAAATCTCTTTGCCTCAGGTAGTTGTTTATAGTAGGATTCATGTACTGCTTCCAAGATATATATCCCTTCCTCTTCTTTAAGAGTGCTATTCATATCTTCTGACCACAGGAAAAAAAAATGTGATTGGTTACAGAAGCCTATAGAAATGTCTTGATAGCTTGCAATCATTAACAATGTTTCCACTGTATGTATTGGAATAGGGGGTTTTAAATATCATCTTTTCCAAAAAAAAGTCTTTATTCTGAATGTTAAAATCTGTATTGTATAATCATAATAGTATCACTGTAAATCAAGTCCTTATTGTGTCTGACTCCCTTCCTTTCTATTGTAAATATATTGGGAATCCTGCTCCCGGCAGAAAGTTTGGATCTCATGCCAGGGTCTCGATAAAAGAAGTCAGGGTAGTTACAGTTATTTGAATATTGTTCTCCATTTTCTTGGTGCCATGCACAAATGGATTTTTGCACATCTTCAGAGGGGCAACTGAAGGGGGAGGAAGTCTCCTCTGTATTACTATACAATACATTTGTTACTTTAATAGTTGCAGCTTTTTATTGTTCTATTTACATCAAGTTATTCGCTGAGTGTCCTTCCTTACACAACGCTGTATGTTCTAAGTGGGAAGCTCAGAAATATAACAGGAAGTGTCAGAGATTTTAGGCCTCCTTTTTTTTATTATGACACAAAATTTCAAGCGCTATCCCGGGGATTTTTTTGGCCATGAAAACTAAAAAAAAAGGTCCAATATCATTTTAAAAAAGAGAATGAGTTTAAGGTCATAAGTAAACATGTGTAATCAGTGTAATATTGATAACTTTAGGAGGACTTTCTTTCCCAAAAAAGAAAGTTCATATATCCAGGAAACTTTTAAGAGATTGAATTAATTGTGTCATATTCAACTTTATTATACTTATACCATTAATAAAGGCCTTGATTTCAACCACAATGGGGCAATTTTCAAAGGAAAGGCAAAATATTTCACAGAGGCTACCACATATTTTGAAACCTTTGGCTTACTGAGTTGGTATCCAGATTACTTATCTCAGATTCTTTGTTTCCGCTTATCCATTTCATTGGAATATGAGTCTGATCCAAAGTCCACTTTTCTTTGGATCAGGTCTTATTTTAGCATGGGTGCTCATAGTTTTAATGTTATGTTATCTTACAATCTTTTTTTTTCATCTCTCAAACATCTTTTCCATTATGGCTGTTAAATTGGCAATGATCTCACCTGTATTTTACTTTTTCTTGCCAGACTCTGAGCCCGCATTTCTTCAACAACTTCCTCTGCACTTTCACCTTCATCTTTCCATCCTTTTTCTCAATGTTTTTGAGATAAGCAACTTTTATTGGTTCAACATTCTGGAAAAAAAGTCTTTACAAAATGGATCAACCACTAGAAAATTATATATTAAATATCTTGCTGGCTTTGTGTTTGTTTACAGACTTAAAAACAGGCAGGCCAGCAACTCATGCTGCACAGATCAGCCCCATGTATTTATCATGTAAAATTGATTTTAATGATTTCACACTGGTGGTGGTTAGATGATCCTTCCTTTCGTGTAATGCAGGTCAATGACAACAGTGTCAGTAGTCGTGGGATATTATTTGCTTTTGTTTCATAGTTATGGACATTAGAGAAGAAGTGGGTTAGGAACATGCATAATAAAATGCAAAACTATTTCAAATTGAAAGATTACTAGATTCTGTTACAACCTTGAATATATGCCAATTTTTGTGGAAAGTTTTTCTAAAATATGCAGATTTTTCAAGTAATAGGCCTACTTTGTAGTACAAATGGGCAACTTTGAGTGACAAATGTGTGTTTATTCCAAGACATCTATTGAAAAAATTATAGATTTTTTTTTTCCAAACTGTAAGCAAAGGGTGGAGAAATGGAGGATGAAGTAGAAGCGCCAGCTTTTCAGGTGACAATTCTGCAAAACAAAAAAGACATGGTTTTGCAGAAATTCACCAAACTCTGCTGTGGAGACTCTAACCTGCTTGTGGAAAACCTGAAATTCCACAAGGTTAAACAGTTTCAACTACGAGAAGTTAAAGCAGTTTTTAAAATGCAGTTTTAACTCTCAGCAAGTGAGAACAGGGCATAAGTAGACTGCTCTTTACAGAGAAAAGAAAGAAAGGGAATGAAAGGCAGGCATGATGAGGAAACAACATTGAGTTAGAGAAGGAAGCAGAACACTTTATTAAGCAGTTGTTCCATAAACCCGAAGTACAGAAGTTACAAAACCTGGACTCTGCTGTAGGCTGAATTGACTGGGAAGTGTTTCACCAGTGTAAAGTAGGAACAAATACAACTGACCTGAGCTGCCCTCCTTTTGGATCAATATAGTGCACAACTTGCTGCTGAAAGTTTTTTTTGAAGAATGCATTTCCCCCTGCCTGTCAGACTCTAGTACTACTAAAGTTTGACCAGGATGAGAAAAAACTAGAAGTTCAAACTTCTGCGAGGTGATAAGGATGGAGAAAGATTATATTTTACGAGATTTAGGGCTAGTTTTACAAACCAGGCAGCACATGTTCTTGAGTGTGCATATACAGTGCATCCATAGACAGAAACATATTTTCACAACACCTCAGCGCACAGCCATGGGTACTGCAGACAAGGATAAGAACATATACATGTATAGCTTGGATTAGCTACACTCTGGAGTTGTTTGAAAGCACTCTCACTGAGCAAACATTATTTTGGAGATCTAAGGCTTTCCATCCCCAAGAGGTAGAAAATTCCAAACACAAACAAAGGGACTTAAAGAGCAGGTGGCCAGAGCTTCTAGCACACTGTGGTTCAGCAGTATTTAGGAAGTGCTGCCACACCTGGAAGATGATGAAAGACTGAGTGAATGGAAGATTTTCCGCTCTGTTCCAAAATATATCTACACACACTCTGCAATGTAGCCTCTATAATTGTTACCCAGCAACTACAGAGGTTAATTTATATCAGACTTTGTATGTTCATAGCTCCCTAATTTAGCACAAATTTGAAATAATAGAGTTCTTCCATGGATGAAGAAAGAAGTATCATCACTCTGCCTACCAAACACTTGATGAAGGAAGGTCTGGTTGTGATCTGTTGTGACTGATTGAAGAGTATTGCTCTACAAGGTTATACAGGGGCTATAGAGGCATTTGAATGTGCTACTGATAGTGAAACCATATGGCTTTTCAATCCACTGATCCAAGGGCTTGCAGTTTCCATTATGAGGCAGGATAAACAACAAAATGATAACATCTGAGCAAATAAAATTCAACTGCATCCTATTTTAAGAAAGCTATTTTAAAAAATTAAATTCCTGAACAGTTCCATCTATTTTTTAAAAATCAGTTTAAGCTTTTGTCATCTGTCAACAGCATTCCAAATAGCAGCATATTTTCCACTATACATTATAAAATATGATTTGGAATATCATTGGAGCTTTAAGGAATATGGAGGTGATGCAGACAGCATATTCATTGATCCAGTTGGAACAAGATGAGATAAATTGTAGGTTAATTATCTTCAGCCTACTATGCATTTTTAACATGCTAGTATAATGAATAGTCTCAAGGAATCTGGTTTGAAGGGTAATCATTTTTTATCCTCAACTCCCTAATTTTTAAAAGGTCAGTCAGCCCGCTCTGGTTTTTACACTGACATTCATATAACACGTTGCTCTCCTACATTAAGAACAACTGTTTAACAGAATATAGTGTTTAAGAGTGAGCAACTCCAGTAGTGACTGTAATGGGCTGGAGTTGGGGAGGTAATTTCCCATGACCCCAAATTATCTTTTTCCTGAATCTAAGGTCTATGTTGTCTAGAACTACTTTAATACAATTACTTTAATACTAACTGGGTTCTTTTTTAGTTGCTCCTGTAGACGATTTAGCCTAAAATTCCTCAGAAGTGTTCATTCACTTTGGGTGCTTCAACTTCAGTCATGCTATTTGAGACACCTACTAGGGCCTGATATTTTTGTTCTTAGAACAGTGCTAGCAAAACTGTGCTATAGATTTAACCACATCATATGTGCTTACAGAATGAAAATACTTTGCCATATGAGTTAAGAAAATTATGAAAGAACCGAGCTAGCAACAGTCATGTTTAGCAATGCAGGGGTGCTGAGAACCATTGAACCAAACTAAACCCTGGATATGATGGAAACTACTTCAAGCCAGTGGGTGCAGCAGCACCTATGCAGCAATGTATATATTTAGCAAATGTTTAGCAAGGCATACGTTGTACCTAGAATGCTGCTGCTCACAGTGTACACCGGGCTTAATGGTTCAGTAGCTTCTCAGCCATAGAAGATAAATATAATAAAATAATATTCAGTTATGTATCAAGTTGGGTTCTGATTTTCTCTCATGTACTGAGGTTCATTTCTAATTTTTTTTTTACAAAAATTGTTTATTTTGTACAAAATATATTCCATAAAATAATTATTTATTTGTAGTCCATTCATTGTGATTCGTTATGGCCCCAATTAAGCAAGGTAAATAACACTTCCTTATTTACTTTCTCCACACCAGTCATGATTTTATAGACCTCTAACAGGTCCCCCCTTAGTCGTCTCTTTTTCCAAGCTGAAAGTCACAGCCTTATTAATATCTCCATACGGAAGACTTCAGAGTAGCAGCCCTGTTAGTCTATATCCGCAAAAAGAACAGGAGTACTTGTGATTACAATTCTAATCAGTTATGATAATCTCTTCACAGAACTGAAACCTACCTTGTGATCTACGTATCCAGCCAAAACTGCTTGAATTTTGAATACTCACAATAAACTGGTCTCAGACTATAATCAATAATTATTTTCAGATATTTGGCAATGAGTTTTGAATAATGAACATATTTTATATTATGGACAATCTGTGAAAAGAAAAGGGGACAAGGTCCATAAAATAATTCTTTAAATATTATTTACCAACCTCTAACTACAACTAATATGGCCTATAACTTTTGACCATCTCCTCAGCCCTCAGAGTTTTCTCAAAATTTCCTCCTTGCTCCTCATTTTTCCTTATAACCAATGCTGGTGTTCAGTTTGGCAGTTCTGAAAGAGGTTAATTCAAGCTTGGATTTCTGTGTGAATTGTTCAACGACCCCTGCTCACCTCCCATTTGAGAGAGAAATAGCACAAGTTGAAAAATCATGAAAAGTCAGTAAATTCATGGCTTATTGACACTGTTATCCAAGTAATGGTTATTTCCTTTTCCAAGCAATGAGAAAAGTCTTGTATCTCAGACACCACTTTATGGTAACTGTTGGCAAATGTTGATTTTTTTTGAAATAGTTACCATGTATGTGTCTATCTAGAGAAGGAAGACTTTTGAAGAAAAAACATTTATGATAACTTGTGTGAATAAAAAACATGAATGTGCTATTCTTAAGAGCCATTTTTATGGTTGCAAGAATGTTCACAGTGAATGTTGCAATACTTGTGCAAATTTGTACAAAATAGAAAACATTTTACCAACATAAAATTTAAAATGTCTCCAAAACGGTGTTAAAATAAATAGTTTTCTATTATGTGTCATATACAGAATATGACCTGATGTGGTGCAATACAACAATATTAGTATCACACATTTAGGTGAATTCCAGAGCTGAATACCCATCTTAAACTCATTACAATAATGTGTGTTGCTGACGCTGAAACCTTCATACTACACATCATCCTGTCTTCTCTATGAAAACATATACGTCTGAGAAGGTATATTGACATGTATTTTTATGTCAGTAAATAAAAATAAAAATAATATATGGTAAGATAATATATTACTTTGATTTTAACTCACTTGAGGGTAAGATAAGCCTTTTGGTAAAGTTCTCCCCTTCAGCAATCCATATGGCAAGGAAAGAACAAAGTGAAAAACATGTACTTTTTCCTAGTCACTATTTTTATAAAGTGAGACCCTTTTGAAAGGCAATGGAACTGGTTCAAAAAGGTGAAACTAAGTTTAAGGTCCATTTACTACACATTAACTAATTTCATTAATATTTTATTTATTTGGGTAAAGGTACATTCTCTGTATTCCTAAAATCCCCAAAGAAAAATGCCTTAATAACATTTCCACTGGCAGAAATTTAAGATGGAGAATTTATTGCATATTCTTTTTAATGAAGAAATCTCTGATGTCAGCACATTTTTTACACTGAGGTACATTTGCCTGCTATTCATAAATTCAATTACCTTTTCTTGGTATTGAACAGTCTTTTACATTATTTTATTCCGTAGCTTCAAGTTTTCTTCCTGCTGATTTTTGCTTGGCTTGCTTATTTAAATCTGCCGTCTTTTGATGTTGTGTCAGCAGTCTCATCATGGAGGTGCGGGGCGTCAAGGAGTGAATAACAGCTTCAGTTCACACTTTGAAACAAGTTAAGATAGGGCTTTTTATTTGTTTTCCTGCCATGATAAAACTCTTCTGATAGATTTTAAACAGTGACTTGTCCCTCAGTTTATCTTCAACCAGTAGCTGTGTTTAGATGTTTGGTTTTTTCTTCAATCAAATTAAGAAATCCAATAGTAAATAGCCTCAGGTAAACTGTACTTTTAGTAAATGTGTTGCCATATATGTAAACTAATGTTCATTCTAATTATATGACTGGTCTTTAGCAGTATTGAGCACTCATAACTAGAATGGGAACGGTGCGTGTTTTACATTCCACTTACATGCACACACCTTACGCTTACCATAACTACCATACACCACAAACCAGGAACCACAACCTTAACTGGGCCACTTAAAGGAGGCGAGTATTCCAGCACCTCTTTACAAAGCCACTCCTGAAAACATATCAAACTACTCCTTATGCTTCTCTTCTGCACACTTCCTTCATTAAACTACCCCTTCCCAATACTAGCAGCTGTGGATGTTTAGTGCTGTAGTTTGGTATGTTTGCAGGGGATAGCATGACTTCACCAGGATAAAGAAATCCTCATCATCCATGCCGGAAGTGCCAACTGCAGCTGAGAGCTGACAAGCTGCAGCTGAAACTGAGAGTTTGTTTATTCACAAACACCTGGTGATAAGTACTCACACTGCTGGATGATGACTCAACTAAATTGATTAATTACTTTCTGTAATGGCACAGAGAAACCTCACAGGGGCAGGAAAAGGCTTAAAGAGAGCCTATGGGCCTAGCTACCTCTACACTGCTATACCTGGAGCCAATGCTAGGCCTGGAGGGAGAAGAAAAGGGGAGGACTTGACTCAGTTCAGGGCCGATTGATGACGAGGCAGGAAGTAGCATCACTACAAGCCTGACAGCTACTGGGGGAAAAGCAATGTGTCCCCCTCACTGAACGACAGACTGTTGAAGAGACTGGGGAGCCCCCAGCAGTGACAGTCTGTTACTCTTTACCTGTAAGAACATTGTGTGACCCCTCCTCCCCTAGAGAGACTTGAGGCTACAGCAGGATGCCACAAAAGGTTCACAAGGGGGTGCTACACAAGCAAGCCACTACAGACCCTCGAGGCTATAGGGGCCATGCCCAAAACTGAAGGTCATAAGTAGGAAGTAACCCAAGGAAGTGGACTTAAACTCTTCCTGGAGGACCCTGCCAATGTTGATTCACACAGGGCCCTGGACTGCTACCTGGTAGAGATGGAGGTCCAGTGTCCCCCACCAGAACTCCTTAAGGGGTGAGGCCCAGGTGCAAATGGAGACCAGAAGATTCCCCACCTAAGGTTAGGAACCACACCTCACTGCTAGGGAAGCAAGGGGCTGGATGTCAGGTGTGCTAACTGCTACGGTGCCCAGTCCTCCAAGCATCCTATCACACTTCCAAAAGAGATAAATGAATAACAAAGCATGAATGTGCATATATTGATTTCAGATAGTCATCGGATCACATAGCTGATGTGATATTTGCATTTGAATAACAGATTCTGCTTGGAGCACTAAAACAGAAAAGTACTATTATCTAACAGAAATTTTTCTGATTTTTTTTTCTGAACAATAACCCATTTCTTGTATTGCAGGTAGTATTTCTCAAACTATCTAAAAGGATATAACTGTGTGTGCATGTGTAAAACAGGATCAACTGCTAAAAGTGTTTATAAGTTATACTTAAGTCTGGTCTACATTTAACTCTTTTGCCAGGAAAAGGTATGTCTGTTTGGAGTGGGGGGAGGGGAGGAAATAACACTCCTAACTGAAATACTATTCTAGCAAAAGCCTGAATGTGGATGTGATGTTCCCTTCTGGTGTTGTCTGGACCAGTGATCTGCTAGGTCACTCCAGTCCTTGACTCTGGGATCCAGTCTTACCCTGCTCTGCTGTGAGAACCCCCACTCCTGGGCTGTTCACGCATAGCCTCTGGCATGTAAGCTGCTCCTTGGATTGTGCAACTGAATGACACCAGCCAATATCTCTGGTCCCAGACACAACCCTAGGAACCTCAGGCTTGTGTCCAGTTATGCTCCCTGGACACTGCAAGCTTATACGAGTTCATCAATTTAACAAAGACATTGATATGCACCAGGCTTGTTATCCCAAGGGGAGCCTCTGTCACGCTTCAAACCAAACACATTTCTTCAGGTAGAATAAACAAACAGATTAACTAAAAAGATATGTTTTGACTTATAATCACTTAAAATCTAAGTCAGATTTGGTCAAATGAAATAAAAGCAAAACGCATTCTAAGATGATCTTAACACCTTCAATGCCCTTACAAACTTAGATGCTTCTCACCACAGGCTGGCTGCTTGCTCTTCAGACTTGCTTTGGTCAGCAAGTCAGTTGCTTGGTGCAGTGTCTGTAGATGTAGGTGGTAGAGAGAGGAAGAGCATGGCAAATGTCTTTCCCTTTTATCATGTTCTTTCTTCCCTCTTGGCCTTGCCCACTCCCTCCTTCAGAGTGAGGTGAGCATTACCTCACCACAGTCCCAAACTGACCAAAGGAAGCAGGGTGACTATCTGAGAGTCCAATAGATTCTTTTGTTGCTGCCTAGGCCAGCATCCTTTGTTCCTGTGAGGCTGGCCTGGGTTTGTCCCTTAGATGCCCTGATGAGATATGAACTACCTCTCTGCTCTTGGAGAGTTTTTGCCTGGGCTTATTTTAAGCTATGAGGATACATTTTCAGCCTCATAACTACATACATGAAATTATAACCCAGCTATAACAATACTGTAAAACAATGCTCAGTGCATCATGAGCCTTCCAAAGACACCCAACATGATAAACTTTGCATTAGATACCACATAATTATTTTACAAGCATGAACGTGGAGGTGCTGGGTGTTCCCCCAAGGCGTCACAGTAGATACCACTATACTAGCAAAAAAGTACTTCTGCTGATATAGTTTGTCGTTTAGGGGACAATGTGATACATGCAGCTTATTCTGGCAAAAAAAGAAAAAAAAAGGCATTTGCATCTCTACTAGGAGAGTTTACCAGTATAGCTATACTGGTAGCATAGACTGTTATGGTTTACCAGCATTGCTTTTCTAGCATAGACAAGGACTTCACATTTCTCTGAGTAAAAATCATCAGGGGGTTGTCAGCTGTCAGTTGTATTGATAATACATTTGTGTGATTGGTGTATAATTAACTCCTATAGTGAAAGACATAAGCTTCAGATAACAATAGAAGTAACCTTATCATTTTGGAAACTAGGCAAAATATCGTTTGGAAAAGTTGATTTTTTATGTTAATATCTTCAGTTATTTTCATGATAACTTGAAAGTTGAGATTTTAATAGTCCCATGAGTTTTTCTTTCAATTAATGCTTTCTGCGTTAATTATTGACTGTAAGAGTGATCAATAAAATGTATATAACTCAGAGAAAGCCTTAAGTCTGTCTTCTTTAAGGATCAGAATTCCTCCAAACTCATGAGAAAATTAGGTAGTTAATTAAATTTTGGCTAACCATGGTGACTTAATATGTATCTTTCTCTTACATTGCTATTTATCATCATAAAACACAGAGGAAAGTTAGTTTTTCTGTGTCATCTATAAAAACCACGGACATTAATATTCTACAGACTGTAGGAACGTTTGAAGACATGTTTACAGTTAACTACACAGATTCTGCTATCCATAATTCTATTGGAATACTTACTTTTTATCATCATTGAAAGCTGAAAAATGTTTGACAAGGATTTAAATATGAGAATACTCCTCATGAATAAAGGTTGAGGGGACCTACAGGAACAAGTATTAATTAAACATTTGTTTTGAGCAATTGCAAAGCATGTCAAAATGGTCCTGTTTGTAAACAGAAACTGAAATAGAAGATATTTTGCTATAATATTTATGGTATTTCTTTTTAGAAGTGTAAGTCAATAAAACAATATAAAAAAAACACCCTCACTGAAATTGACACAATAGGGAACAAAAGTTCTAGTCAAAGACTTGTATGGGCACAAATCTTGTCACGTAAGTGCATTCAGGGTGCAAAATATAGAGGTAAACGTAATATTTTCAAAGAGGATGCTGCTGAAGGATGGGCACATGCAAATGTGCAAAGTGGTGGGAAAGCATCAGGGTCGGTACATGCCTTCTATCTTCAAAATGACACAGGTCACTCTGATGCCAAATTAGCTATGCACAAGCTAAGATGTGGCAATGGAGAAAGTTTCCAAACAGCCCACTATTGACTTTTGGGACAGCTGCACAAAAACAGCAGACAGTGAGCTGAGGGATTAGGATAATTTATTTGAAGAAGGAAGTAGATAGGATTGAGGGTGAGCTTGTAGGCATGGGGTGATAGGAGGAAAAAAAGGCAAAGACACAAGTTTACACTGAGCCAGAGATGAGCAAACAAGAGAAGCAAAAATGTCATGCCTGTAACTGGCCTGAAGTAGATGAATGAAACAAAGCAGCAGAGGTATAGGGAAAGATGACGACACAACCGGAGTTAATCAATCATCTGTATCCAGATGCCTTTTGTTTGGCACAGTGTGAACTTGGTGGTGCTGGTTGTTCAGCAGAAATGAGTATATATAAATGTGACATCTCGGGGTGTGGGCATACAGCGCTGTGAGTGCAATTTGAAAAGCTCTATCCTGAGGCTGTGCAGACCCAAACAGCACACGGTTGAACAGTGATAGAAAATGCTTTTTGTGACAGGGGAACCTGCCACTGTACTGCCCCACATTCGCCTCAATGGGCTATTCCAAGGATTTATGCTGTCGTGCCTATGGACCCACATGTGGCTCAATAGCCGTATTCTCTTCCTAGGGTGACCAGATAGCAAATGTGAAAAATCGGGACAGGGTGGGGGGAAATAGGCACTTATATAAGAAAGAGACCTTAATACCAGGACTGTCCCTATAAAATTGGGACATCTGTTCGCCCTATCTCTTCCTTTAATGATAGTGGGTACCATTGCCTTTTGCAGTCTTTAAATAGTCCATATAACTTGTATTAGGTCTGATTTAGCCATAGAAGTGGTGATAGGTTTTGGTCACATTCAACTTTAGTCATATAACTGAATTACTATTGTCCTTTTTCAATTTGATGTATTCCTCCTGACTTGCTTGCCTAAAAACAGGCTTGTGTTGTGTTGCTGATGCAAAATAACTGCCGTGTTTTCATCTCAAAAGTGGCTTATTTTATTAATGGATAAAATAAGTGCTGTGTGCCCAGACTGCAGAGGATGTAGAGATTATTTGGGATTGCAGGTGTGCTATACATCAGTGGTTCTCAACCTTTTTCTTTCTGAGGTCCACTCCAACATGCTATAAAAACTCCATGGCCACAACTGGTTCTCTGCCTATAAAAGCCATGGCAATTGCCTGGGGCCACAGAGGCCTCCATAAAGCTATGTTGCTCAGGCTTCAGCTTCAGCCCCAGGTGGTGGGGCTCCGGGCCTCGGGCTACTGCTTTGGCTCTCTGCCCTGGGCCCCAGCAAGTCTAACACTAGCCCTGCTTGGTAGACCCCCTGAAACCTGCCCGCAGCTTCCTAGGGGGCCCGGGGGCCCTTGCTGAGAACCACTGCTATACATAACACAGATTAAAATGGGAAAATTTAAAAATACTTGAAAAACGGTTTCTTAAAAGATGCAATTTACCTGACCTAACATAACACTACCTAAAATCTTTTAGAAACTTATAATTAGACAATTGTTACAAAAAATAGCAATGACATTTTCCAGTACAGATTCTCAGAAATACTGTTTATTTTACAATTTTTACTATCCAAACTGTAAAATACATAAAGGTGTAATAGCCTGTTGCAGTACCCATGACTGTTAGGCCTCCTCCATCATCTTCTGTACTTCTGGAGACAATTTTTTCCAATGTTTCAGTATATTGGTTCTCACTGAAGACTGGTAAACTGAAGCATAACCTTTGCTTTCTTGCCACTTTTACAGTTGTGACATCTGCTATTCTGTCAAATGGGAACACAAATCTTTTCTTGAGTGTCATTTCTGCTGCTTGCATGCTATCACAGTTGCAGGACTGTCCCCTTTCTAGTCTGATTGCATGCCCTCATATCTTTACTTCTCCTTTGGCAGAATTCTGACATTCTCTGCAAATCACCATGGGCTACAGTATCCTCTATATCAACCATGCTTACTCAGCAGGTCCAAATGATTTTAGAACAAGTGACCTCATTCTAGACACACCCTCATAGTCTGTCTCAAGGCAAGCAGCCCCTACCTCAGTTTCCCCATTGAAGGGACTCCTTCAATAAACTGCAATTTTTTTTGTCGACTAATGCCCATTCTCCCAGTGTTCTACTTATTGACAAAAAACAAAATGCAGTTGTGGGGCTTCCCTTTTCCCCCAAGTTTGCTCTCTGTAACTCTTCCCTGCTTTGGTAGGTCACTGTTCACCCTACTTGGGTGGAGCCTTTTCTAACTCCTGTAGAATCTGCTCTCTTTCTATCCAAACCAGTTCAAAATAAAGCCTCCAAGTCCACAAATTTAGCCTTTTATCTGGACTCCACCCAGGCTTTTCCTGCTTGTAGTCTAAATTCCAAGTGTTCTCCGCTGAAACCTACTCACTTCTAGTAGCCTCTGATCTTTCTTAGGCTTCTCCCTTATAAGAAGCCTGACTGGGTTCCCGGCCCTGCCTCTCCCCATCACAAGATCTTCATTTTCCCCACCTGGGGAGGTGAGTTAAGCTTGTCACAGGCGGACTGAGCCTCCCCTTAAGGGGCAAGCCACCTGTGGCAGAGCACCTGCAGATCTTCCCTTTGGGAGTCTGTGACCAGTGACATATTAATGATCAAACAGCCTTCTAAACACAAAAGCATTGTGTATTTGACAGAAGGAACAAACCTTGTAGAGAAAGGACTAGGATTTTAAAACAAGAGTATACACAATATTTGTTGTCTAGAGTCCCATCATCCCTTGATAGTAACGTTGGCAAACCTAACTTTTTGAGTTACCTGTAGCAGTAAGTGGAATGTCATGTGTCTCAGTCTGGCCCCAAACAACTACCTCTCTTTCTTGAGAGAAAGTTCCTCTTTAAGCTGCCAGAGCTATTTTGTTGTTCTGTAAAAAGCAACAAAGAGTCCTGTGGCACCTTATAGACTAACAGACGTGTTGGAGCATAAGCTTTCGTGGGTGAATACCCACTTTGTCAGACACATGCCTGTTTGTTGTTCTGTGCTCCCAGGCCTTTATTTGTCTGGCAGTGACTCTTAACAACTCTCTTAAGCTATAAAGTTGCTTATTTTGAGCCAGTTCCCCATTTCCTCCTTGTATTTCCCTGACAGCTTCCTATTAAACTAAAACAATATATTCCTCCAGTAAACAGCTAATTAACCAGGTTAACATACACTATTCATAAGTTATTACAGAACAGCTCCAAATCTGTCACACATGAGAAGCATCCCTAAGTGATTGTTAGCAACTATCACCATGTCTCACCTTCTAACATTTGTTTTCATGTCATAAGTATATTTCTGTTTCAATATCCAGAAAGCTACCAGAATTTGCTGTATTTCAAATGTCCCAGAGGTTCAATGGCCTTGATGAAAGCATGTGATGTCTTGTATTCATCTGGGTTCATTTGCCACCTTATATCAATACCTCAACATGGTGATTGACATATAGAGTGACACTTCTTATAATTGATCAGAAAACAGATAACTAGGTACTGTCATGCCATACCTATCTAACAGAAAACAGATAGTCTGCCCTAAGACTTAAGTGATAATATGCCAACGTACAGTAGATTAATGAAGTTAAAAATCACAGTAATTGAGGTGTAGTGAATTCAAAGGGGATGCAACAGTATAGATGAGACATGAATGATGTTGAAGTCAACATGGTTGTATGGCTGTTAGAATTTGGATTACTGCTTGTTACTATAAAAACTGGCCAAACCTGTGATATTTAAGGTATGTTACATATAGATTTCTGCAGTACCATAACAAACAATGTGAAAAAATATTTATGATGTAACAAAATTTCTGAATGAAACTGAACTATGTAACTCATGAGAAATCCTTTATATAATTGCATGTAGTACTACAAGGCAACATCAGGCCAGATTTTACATGCCTACTCATGACGAATAATGCTTTACTGCATAAGTAGTCTCAAAGTCAACAGAATCATTCACAAAGTAAAAGGCTACTCAGCATAAGGAGGGGCATCAGAATCTGGCCAATTCCAATTTTCAGACTATATTATTAAATAGGCTATCCTACTCAGTCCAGGTTGACTCAAAAGTTCATTTAAACTCTGCCACCTTTCAGTACACCTGCACAATTATGGGTCCAATACAATTCTATTGATTTAATGGGAGCCTTTCCACTGACTTATGGGAATTGAATCAGGCCGTCTATTATAGCTGGGAGTTGGGCTGGCAAATCAAATTTCTACAAGTGACTAAACAGGAGAGAGATTTTAGTTTTGGATCAGCATACAGTAATGTGATGACTCATCTCTCAGTTATATCTGAGCCTGAGCCTGCTTGAGTGTGATAACTCATCAGTTCTCTACAGGAGTCAGCCAATCCACTGGCAAGGCCCCACCCACACAATCCCAAGGCAGATATAAAGGGAAGCAGTTTCTCCAGTCCGCTCAACATTATTACCTAGCCAAGGGCATTCCCCTTGCTAGTAGTTTTAACCAACTGCCCTTGCTCCTACTCCAGCCTAACCTGTAGCTCTTTCTACACTAGCCAGCCCCTGTTCCAGCCTGCATCTGCTCCTGGCTTAGCCTGCCACCCGGCAACTGTGACAAGTAACTCCCAAGACTGAAACAATTTTTTGGAACCAGATATTGCAGGTGAGAATTTCCTCATGTCACGGTAAGCTCCTCACCTCTCTGGGGTTTGGTGTAGTGCCGAGAACACTTACCATATATATTCGTTCATTAGCCTGTTTGTTTATAAGCCAACCTCCCAAAATAGATAGGTAAAAATAGCAAAAAGTGTATGACCTTTTCATAAGCCAACCCTATATTTCAGAGATTGGAAAACTTTGGCTCCCGGCCCTTCAGGGTAAGCCACTGGCTGGTTGGGAAATTTTGTTTACTTGGAGCATCTGCAGGCATGGAGCCCCTCAGCTCCCTGTGGCCAAAGTTCACCACTCCCTGCAACTCCCATTGGCTGGGAACAGTGAACTGCAGACACAGGGAGCAGAGGGGCTCCATGCCTGCAGACGTTCCAGGTAAACAAAACTCCAATGTATTAGATCAGGGATCGGCAACCTTTGGCACCTTGCCCACCAGGGTAAGCACCCTGGTGGGCCGGGCCGGTTTGTTTACATGCCCCATCCACAGTTTCAGCCAATCACAGCTCCCACTGGCCACAGTTTGCCGCTCCAGGCCAACGGGGGTGGTGGGAAGCAGTGCAGGCTGAGGGATGTGCTGGCCGCCACTTCCTGCCACCACCATTGGCCTAGAGCAGCAAACTGTGGCCAGTGATAGCTGTGATCGACTGAACTTGTGGACGCAGCAAGTAAACAAATCGGCCCGGCCTGCCATGGTGCTTACCCTGGCGGGCCGCGGGCCAAAGTTTACCAATCCCTGTATTAGATATTCAATTCAATGATTCCATAGAGTTTTAAATGATCAAAGTTTTGGGGTAGACCCTTTTATAAGCTGATCCCCACTCTTTGATGCGTCATTTTTTTACCAAAAATATTCGGCTTATGAACAAGTATATATGCTAATTGTTTGTTTTATAAAAGGCCCCCATAAACTGGCATATTGCTCTCTGAAGCCAGAAAATACAATATTTTGTTTTCAGTGGAGTCTTGGCAAGAATGAAGGGGGAAACTGATATTGTGTTCTGAAATTGTTATATTAATTCTGGCACAAGCAGTATTATTCTGGTGTGACTTTTACTGGTAATGTATGTTACTTCTAAAGCACAGTGTCACGTTAGATATGAACTGACAACTTAAAACTGCTTAAGCAAAAGCTTCTCCACATCTCTTCTATTCATTTTTAGGAAATGCTAATAAAATACATTAAAGAAGCCACTAATGAGACTTTTAAAAAATGAAAATGAAAAGTGAAGCATTTTGAAGCCATCTATTGTATGTCAAAGAGGAAGTTCTGCTTCATTTCACCAATCATGTTTCAAGATTTTTTTGATTACTTCTTGTCTAAAAAGCCTGAAAGTGAATCAGTATAATTTATTTAAAACAAGTTACTATATTCTGAACTATTGTACACAGATGTTACAATCATTTGCAGGAATAAGATAATTTAGGTCAGATGGACTTCACTATGAATGGCTTTTGAGTAACTTTACAGTTCCTTCTAGCTCCAGCAACGTGAAACTAAAACTCATCATATACAGACATAGTTCCATCTTTCTGATGGTTGTTAAAGGTGACAAGTGAAATGACTTCTGGCGGTTGCACTCAGCTCCCCAGAGAACAGGAGTCAAATTCAAGATACAAGCAGTAAAAGAACATTGTATGAATGTGATACTGGATTTGACAGGTTGAAACGCTATCTCAGTGGGATATCAAGGATAGACTAAAATAAGTCTTCAGGGCTTGAGGATTATGTTATTCAAACAGAAGTAGTGACAGAACACTTGCTTGCTTATGTAAAAAAAAAATTGTTAGTTTGATAAGGGCATCATTATGTCCTTGTTTTTCATCCTCTGAACCAATCACTATGTAGGCAGAGACCAGTTTCTACTATATCTGAAAGGTGAAGCCATTGGTGCAACATGCACATGTGTAAATGCCCTATTACTGTGGTTCCAAAAAGTACAGCTTCCAACTGATGTGGCAAATAATTATTCTGCAAAGTAGCTCTTTTTCTATGCTTAACTTCATATTATTTAGACAATAATGAACTCAGTGAAGGAGATCAATTATTTTTCTTACAGTGTTAAATACATTTGTGATGTGTTCTCATGTGCCTTATTTCACTCTCTTTACTTATAGTTTAAGATAAATAATAGATGTTCACAGCAGACTGGATCCTTTAAAAAGTTCATGTAAAGAGCAAACACAATGAAAAAGCACTTTGTAATCTCTTTCTTGTTTCCTCCCCACAAAGAGTGGTATGTGACTGAGGAGACTGTTCTGGGAAGAGTTATAATAATTATAATGGGCTCTCACTGGAAAACACCCACTACTCTAAATGTTTTTTCTTATTTACACACATGCCAATCTGTTGAATTTTTATGGATGTAAGTGAAGATGATCATGCCTTTTGTGAATAGAAATGTTTGCTTTCAAATTTTTAATTAATTTTAAGCCTGGTCAGCTAAATGTGGATGAGAAACATACTTTTATTAACTGAAGGAGGGCAGCTGTGTCTCTAAGGTGATGAGAAGACTTCCATTCTTCTCTTTATAAAGTGAAAACAGCAAAAGATTTAGGGCTTAGAGTCATATGAGTTGCTACATTCAGTCAGCTGTCACTGCAGTTCAAAAATTCTATGTTCATCTGAACCAGTTCTCCCATCCCAGGTTCCATGCTTCCTTCTATTCTACACTATGCAAGAGGCAAAGAAACAGAAAGTGAAGCCAACTGTGGGCTAACCCATGGAAAGGGAAGAGTGCCAGCTCCTCCCTTTCCCAGGATCCCCTAGAAGTATGTGGACACACCACAATTAGAGCTTTGTTGGGAACTAGGTGAATTAGGTTGCTGCTCTTCATGGCATAATTCCCTGGGAACCTGGTGGATTTCTAGGGGAAAATATACACAGTTATACATTGGCTAAACTAGTTTTAACTTACTCTTAGAAGCATGTTGGGGATGATGACATTGAGGGAACCAATGGCTGTAGGGTGTGGCTTGGCCGCGGTTCATCCCTCAGTGGGGCTGTGGGGTATCCCACTGCCTCGCTCTAGTTTGCCGGCCGATGGCTCTGCAGTCATGGGGAACAATGCACACTCGGTTAGCGGCTGAGGCCCTTGGAGCAGAGGCTGAGTCAATAGTCAAATGGCAGCCCAGGCCCTAGGTCAGGGCGGGGCAGCCAGCGAACAGTCAGACTCAGGCCTTTAAGCGGGGACTGAGTCAGCAGTTAAATAGCAGCCCAGGCCCTAGGTCAAGGTGTGGCAACAGGCAAACGGTCAGGGATTCAGGCCTTTCAGCAGAGGCTGTGTCACTAGTTCAATATCAGCCCAGGCCCTGGGTCAGGGTGGGGCAGCAAGCAAATAGTCAAAGACTCAGGCCTTTAGGCAGGGGTTGAGTCAGTAGTTCAATATCAGGAGGTCCTAGCCTCTCCAGGCCAGGGAAAAGGGGGGAGTCTGCCACCTAAGGAGTGGGTGGCAGGGGGGATGCAGGCCCTCCCACTCCACTGTGTCCCAGCCCGGGGCCCTAGCAGCGGCAGAAACTTGCTGCTGTCAGTGGGGATCCTGGTCGCAACACACTGACATAGGCTCAGGCAGTGTTGCAGCCAGACTGGGGTCGGCTGCCCCCGGGCTACTTCCACACTCCCCCTTGTAGGGTACCTGAGTAATGGTAGCATCGCCGGTGGTTCCTCTGGGTAAGTAGCGGATGGTAGGCTCGGCTCCTCCTCGGGGTAGCTGGAGCGGGGTAGGCTCGGTCAGATCTCCTCTGGGTAACGAGCGAAGGGTAGGCTCGGCCGGCCCGGTGTGACCTCAGGCTAGCCGTGGCCTTCTGTTGTCTCCCCCGAAGGAGTTTGGCCACAGACGTCTGGTCTCTGCGATGGCTGGCTCTCAACTGAGCTCTGCAGGTGAGCTTTTATACTTCTGGGTCTGCGCCATGACCTCTGAGGGGCAGGCACAGGACCCAGTGGCTCTGCCCATGTTGGTGTCAGGGAAGGTTCGTCCCTCAGTGGGCTGTGGGGTATCTCACCACCTCGCTACAGGCTGCCACAGTTTGAAAAATTCTGTGTTGCCAGGGGAAAGAGGCACTGGAGAACATCCCTTTTTGGATACAAAGAGCTGGATTCTGAGATCCTCCTGGACCCTCAGGCTAGACACTGTTTGAGGTCTACAGACTCTCGTTCTTCCACACAACCACAAATCCTTTCCTGAGGCTAACATGCAGCAGAAATGTTTTGAGCAGATTTTATCCCCCCTATGAATTTTTACCATGAGGCTGAAAACCCCTCGCAATGTCCCTTTTTTAAAAAAAAATAGACTCAAGGAAAGTAATTGCAAGGCTATGTTGAATCCATTTTTCAGGGAGTGATGCTGAATCCATTTTCAGAGAGTGTTTACAGATTGGGTTTTGTTTTGTTTTGAGTTTGTTTTTCCTTTTTAACCCATCTATAAAACATTAGCAATGAATTGATGATCTGTTTCAATCCAGCAGGCAAACTCCAGGCTCACTGCAAGGCTTTTCATTTTGAAACTGTCTTTGACATAATATTGCTATGTCACCATCTGCCTGAGTGACAAATCCCAGCAAAACAACTTCATTGAGATTTCCCTCTGTCCCTGAACATACAATTTTCATTAAAATTACAGGAGCAGTTTAAAATACCTTAAGCCTGAACACTAATACTGTAACTTGCACAATATGGATTATAAATCAGTGAAATATTATACTAAAATATACAGTGTGAGAGGCCTATGCAGAGAAAGGTGGGTGAAAAAAGCTATGCTGTAATTGTTATTTATAAAGAACAAAAAACAGGTCATGCAGTTTTATGTCTCATGCTATGTACTAAAAGGGGGTGGGGTGGAGGAATCATGTCCCCTTGAGAGGTGGTAAGAGTCTGAGAGCCTTATCATTCTCTGTACGTTGAAAGAGCAAAGGTCTTTTACTGCCATCACCTGAAAAAAATAAAACCAGCAAAGGAATGTTACTCAAAGCAATAAAGCTAGTCAAGCTACATTCTGGTCCATGAACAGAGTGCCTCATGAGGAGAGGACAAAGCCATATTCCTGGATGCAGTGAAGTTAGTGAATGGTTTCTTAAAAGAGATTCCAGTATAGTTATACTGGAAGTTTGAGCTCTGTGGACAGTATTAAACAATGCACACCATTCTTGGAACTAAGGTGGAATTGAACAAAGAACAGAAACCAGGACAATCATTCATTTTACATTGGAGAGGCAATAGGATCAAACCTATACACAATGAGGATTCCAGACACCAAAAAAGGATGATTGAGATATACAAAAAAGGATGCCCCTCCCCCCAATTAGTCCTAATGTCATGGTCTCTGACTGCATAGGTGTGCACCCAAACTGCTATCAGTTCACCAACTCATCCTCCGGCAGATCCTTTGAATGACCAGTCTGCTGGGGTTTACAAAAACAAAGCAAAACGTTGCTTTCTGTAAAATCAGTAGGGACACTGGCAAGGCCCTAAAGCAAAGGACATTCCTGGTTTTCAAGAATACATAATTTCTCTATTAAATTATTATAACTGAGGTTATGTTGTTTAATCTCATTAATTCACGCTGGGAAGTAAACATGGTGGACAACAAGTGAATAACTGTAGGGGAATTAGTGGCAAAATATTTTGTTGGCCTAGCAAAAAAATGCTCAGACCAGGTCTCATGCCAGGAGACTTCGGGGAATATCTGGCTCCATCACAGGATTGTAAGGAAAATCACTTGCATGCTCCCTGTCCCTCTTTGCTCATCCACACAAAGTAAGCCACAATGTGGCCCACTTCATACAAATATAAACAATAGGAATGCTATTGCCCTGCTTTCTTGTAAGAGCTTCATAGTAAGAACTCTCCACCCAATGGTTCTGCATCCCAGTGTTCTTTGGGTCAAACACAAAATGAGCTCAGGCACCTTTTGCTTGCTTCTCAGGGCTCATGTAGGCACATTTCAATTCACTGCAGTAATCTTAGTTCTGAATGTACTTGTATGGGAAGTAGAACAATTTTATCTTGTCTGCTACGGACAGATATCAATAGGGAGTGTTGAGAGTCTCTAGGAAAAACTATCCATAATTCTTTGAATACAAATCCGTGTTAGTACAGGAAAGAAACTTCTGAAGACTTGCTGTTCAATAAATTGTCTTTTCCTCTCACATCAGCACAAAAAAGAAACACATCATTAAAGATGCTGATGCTGTATTTTAACATTTGAAGTCATGAGATTTATGTAACTTTGAAACTTTAAAGAGTGGAAAACATAAAACATTTATATTATATGTATCCACATTCCTCCAAGTACGCATTAATAGTGCTACAAAGGAGAACAAGAGGAATGTAGCAAGAATTAAACTTTGGGGCTCATGAGTCAGGAGATGTTTGGCTTTGGTTTGGATAACCACTGCAGAGTTCAGATATTTAAACTTATCTAAACCTCTCAGGTCTGTCAATTGGACTGGAAGAATCCATGGGCAGATCTTCAGCTGGGGTGCATATTGTTGCTGAGCTGTGGCAATATACACCATCTGAGGAACTGCCCCCAGGAGAATACATCATCTCACACTATTTTGTATCTTCCAGTTCCAATCCCAGCCAGAATCAGGAAGTGGAGTGCAAAAGTGAAAACTAATAAGAAAGGATTGGATATGGGTTCACTTAGGGTTTTGAGCCAATGTTTATGTCAGTTCTTATTTTATCAGAAATAAATTGTTTATTCCTAACACATAACACACTTCCCTAGACATGAATAAACAGCATCACAGACAGCAGGCTTAATCCTGTCCTTCTTCATTAAGCAAAGCTCTCAGGCCCAAACTTTTAAAATGCTACACTTTAAAAAGTTCAGAACTAAAAGTTACATTGCAAAAACCTGATCCACACACACAAGACTAGATATTAAGGTCTAATATTAGGCCCTGCTCTGGAAAAGACTTAAGCAAATGTGGTCAATTATTTGTATTACAGCAGTGCCTAGAGACCCCCAGCTGAAATCAGGGCCTCATTGAACTAGACAATGTACAAACAAATAGTAACAGCTTGTCCCGACTTGAAAGAAGTTACAAATAAATAGATGGGAGAGACAAAGTGGAGAGGGCAAACAGAAGTGAATTAACTTGCCCAAGTTCACATAGTAGGTTGGTGGCAGAATCTGAAATAGAACCCCAGTCATCATTCACTTCAGATACTGGCTTCAGTGGGTATAAGAAGTGCAGGAATTGGCCCCAAATTCAGAATCAGGGAGACAGAACCAGCTTCCTGATGGTCCTCTCAGTGTTGAGCAAAGCTCACTGGAGTTGAGAATCTAACACAAGAAAGGAGGAGTCATGAAAATTAAAGCTGTGCAAAAAGAGCACAATGTATCCTCAGACCACATGACACTTGTCTGGTTACAGATTTCATTACATATTCAAATCACACACCATGTTCACTGAAACTTCCACTGTGATTCTCAAATATATTTGGGTGAACATGGACCTAGTTTCAAGCAAACCTAGGACAATTTAAGAGTTTGAAACAAATCAGTTGAAGACTGGTCATTTTCATTGAGTTTTGTTTTAAGGTTTTTAGCTTAAAAGCAAAATTCAGGGGCAGAGCGCTAGCCATAATGGTTTGCCCAGCTCTAATGAAAACATAAAATAATAAAATTGCTTAGAAACTGATCAAACAAATGTGAAACTGATCTGTTCCCATTATCCAGTATGAGTGAAATACAAAAAATAAAGAGCATAAATGATTAAAAGTACATTTAATTTAATTATAATTTTACCATAAGTATTTCTGGATGGACATACAGAATATGTCATGCTGTCCATGGAAAGTAATTTTTAGTCTGCACACAAGCATGAAGGAGTTTTAAATACATGTTGCAAGTTTAGAGCATGCACTTGAAATTAACATAAGAAATGTATATTAAACTGTATGCACAGGTGCCCCTACAGCTGTTGGTAACAGTGAGTAGTTTGATATAAACTGATCTAGCTATAAAGACCTATCTAGCTATAAATATATAATGATATTTTCCAGAATTTCCACCAATAATACATACCATTGTAATTTCAAGGAGGATGTCACAGAGCCAACCAATGAGCTCTTCTTAATGATGAAATCATTTCAGGAGGTTGCACATATGGGAATGTTACCTTTATTAATTGTTTTATTATTTATATTCATGCAGCAACGTACATGTGCACAAAAATCTAATATGCATCAGATCATGTAATACGTACTACAGTTCAGAATAACAGAAAGCAAGTTATCTGCTCCACTCATGGGCCTTTGAATGAAGAGATATTGCGCACATTTCATGTTTTGTTCTCCAGACAAAGATGAGATAAAGTTCTGTTTAATGTGGAAACTTTCTCATAGTGCACCTAAACACAGGTTCACTTCCAATAGTAGGATATTAACTAATATAAATCTAGAAATGAAAATATTCTTTTTGGCACTATAGCTTATGTTCTTATTTCAGTACATGGAATAATCTAAGTACTTCTTACAGATGATAATATATAGTATATGTTAATATACTGTAACTGTTTAATAGCTGTAAATATACATAATAGCTAATGTTGTAAAATTGCAAAACTGTACATAAGGTCAACATCATGTGTTGGCATTCTCATTTTATATGTCATTAAGTACATAATTTACTGTTAGATAAAACTACATTATACAGCGGGCAAAATTTCAAACAAGGGTGCCTATTACAGGCATATTTAGATACCTAAACAAAAGGGCCTGATTTTCGCAAGTGTTGTTGGGCACCCAAAACACCCATTGACTTAAGTGGGAACAGTAGATGCTCAGCACTTCTGAGAATTGGGCCTCTTTGTTTAGGTATCTAAACATGGACTAAGTGCCTAATGTTCGGAGAACAAGTCAGTCTCCCTGGATTCCTTTGCTATTCACCTCCTTTTTGTCAACTGTTGAGAATAGGCCACTTCCACCTTAATTGAATTGGCCTCTTTAGCACTGACCCTCCACCTGGTAAGGCAACTCCCATCTTCTCATGTGCTGTAATATTTATACTGCTCACTGTATTTTTCACTCCATGCATCTGTTGAAGTGGATTTTAGCCCACAAAAGCTTATGCCCAAATAAATTTGTTAGTCTCTAAAGTGCCACAAAGACTCCTCATTGTTTTTGTCACTCCAGTGTATTTTGTTCCCTGGTATTACTATGTCCCATTGATTATCTTCCTTACACCAGATTTCTGTAGTGCCCTTATAGCAATATCCTCATTTATTGTCAGGCACTCTAGGTCACCCATCTTAGTATTTAGACTTTTAGCCTTTGTATATAAGCATTTGTACATTTTTTGGCTATTTAGTTGCTTGCCTTCATGTGTTATGTTTAAATGGGACTCTTTTATGTGTGTCTCCCCCAGAACTGTGTGCTCCTCCACACCTCCTAGGGTTTACAAAAACAAGGCAAAACGTTGATTTCTGTAACATCAGTAGGGACACTGGCAAGGGCCTAAAGCGAAGGGTATGGTCATGCATTTAGGGATTAATAACAAGAATTATTGTTATAAGCTGGGGACACATCAGTTGGAAGTAACAGAGGAGGACGACGACCTCGGAGTATTGGTTGATCACTGGATGACTATGAGGCACCAATGTGATATGGCCATGAAAAAAGCTAATGCGGTCTTGGGATGCACCAGGCGAGGTATTTCCAGTAGAGATAAGGAAGTGTTAACACCGTTATACAAGGCACTGGTGAGACCTCATCTAGAATACTGTGTGCAGTTCTGGTCTCCCGCATTTAAGAAGGATGAATTCAAGGAAAGGAAAACCTGTCTTGTGAAACGAGACTCAAAGAGCTTGGCTTGTTTAGCCTAATCAAAAGAAGACTGAGGGGAGATATGATTGCTCTCTACAGATATATCACAGGAATAAATATCAGGGACGGAGAGGAATTATTTAAGCTCGGTACCAATGTGGGCACAAGAACAAATGGATATAAACGGGCCATCAGAAAGTTTAGACTTGAAATTAGACGAAGGCTTCTAACCATCAGAGGCGTGAAGTTCTGGAACAGCCTTCCAAGGGGAGTAGTGGGGGCAAAAGACATATCTGGCTTCAAGACTAAGCTTGATAAGTTTATGGAGGGGATGGTATGATGGGATAGCCTATTTTGGCAATTAAATTGTCTTTGACTACTAGCGGTAAATATGCCCAATGGCCTGTGATGGGATGTTAGATGGGGTGGGATCTGAGTTACTACAGAGAATTCTTTCCTGGGTGTCTGGCTGGTGAGTCTTGCCCACATGCTCAAGGTTTAGCTGATCGCCATATTTGGGGTTGGGAAGGAATTTTCCTCCAGGGCAGATTGGCAGAGGCCTGAGGGGAGGTTGCCTTCCTCTGCAGCATGAGGCACGGGTCACTTGCTGTAAGATTCTCTGCACCCTGAAGTCTTTAAGCCATGAATTGAGGACTTCAATGGCTCAAATACAGGTTTGACACAGGAGTGGGATAGGTGAGATTCTGAGGCCTGCATTGTGCAGGAGGTCAGACTAGATGATCATAATGGTCCCTTCTGACCTTAAAGTCTATGATTCTAACCAAAGGAATGCCACCGTGGCTAATCAGCAGAGTAATGGAGGCCATTAGAGGCAAAAAGGCATCCTTTAAAATGCGAAAGTCAAATCCAAGCAAGAATACAAGAAGGCACACAAACTCTGGCAAGTATAATAAGGCAAGACAACCAAGAATTTGAGAAGCAACTTGTTAATGATGCAAAAACTAATAGTAATAGTATGCCAGAAGCAGGAAGCCAGTCAAAGAGGCAATGGGGCCATTAAATGACAAAGGCATTATTGGAGCACTAAAGGAAGACAGGCCATTGCAGAGACACTAAATGAATTCTTTGCATCAGTCTTCATTGCAGAGGATGTGATGGAGATGGTCACATCAGAGCTATTCTTTTTGGATGACAAATCTGAAGTATTGTCCCAAACTGATGTGTCAATAGAAGAGGTTTCAGAACAAATTGATACACTAAACTGTAATAAGTCACTGCGACCAGATGGTCTTCACCCAAGAGTTCTGAAAGAACTCAAGTATGAAATTGCAGAATTATGAACTGTAGTAAGTAACCCATTACTGAAATCAGCCTCTGTACCAGATTAATGAAAAGTTCTAATGTAACACCAATTTTTTGAAACGGCTCCAGTGGGGATCCAGGTAGTTACAGGCTGGTGAACCTAACTTCAGAACCAGGCAAATTGATAGAAACTACTGTAAAGAACAGAATTATCAGACACATCGACAAACATGATTTGTTTCTAAAGAGTCAACATGACTTTTGTAAAGGAAAGTCATTCCTCCCTAGTCTATTAGAATTCTTTGAGGAAGTCAGCAAGCATGTGGAGAGGGATGTTATGCTTATACAAAGCACACAAGATCTTTTATAGGGGAGAAGGCAACACAACACATTTATTAAGAACACAGCAGTTAGCATATGCTTTTCAGTCACACACTCCATGCACACTGTCCCACCAGTCGATGTTATAGTTACTAGTCCAGATCAACCTACTGGCCAGCTAGGTTGATCACCAGTAGGGAGGAGCCGGGTTCCACTGGTCATAACACAATGCTCCAGGAAAGTCTTGGCAGGACGAACCCAAAGTTTCATGGCAAGGCACCCTGTTTATATAGTGATTTTCCTTCACTGGGACCAACGAGTTTTGCTCTGTCATGCTGTAATCAATTATTGTTTGATGAGTGCTTGTTTTCTTAAATTGTCCTTCTCGTTCTTTATCACCACTATTTCGTCCCCATTGATATGTGCCTGTCTTTAGAGTTATCAATCTTCCCTCCTCTGACATTTCAATAGGAGCATGTTGCAGCCTCCTGGCACCCTTGCAACTGTCTCTGGTTCCTCCCTCGTACATCTGATTTAGCGATGGCCCTATCTCTTAACATATACATTCCTCATTCACACAAAACAGAATTAATTTACACAGAACATTTTGAACAGGAACATCAAATTGCAATGCAAAAGAAAGACAATCATTGCATTCTTTTACTTATTTTAAAATGCTAAACCTACAACAAATTGGTGACCCTCAAAGGTCTGTCACTGCCTTGAAATCAGTCCAGATAGAGATTCTGGCTGATGTATCTCTACCAATGACCCATTAGGCCATTCCTTTCTGTTATTCAAAAAGGGTGGGTGGCAGGATATGCTCAAATCATACACCAATACATTTAATACATGCTACATTATTAATCTTTATCCTTCATTCTAAATTATATTAATACAAACATAAAATCCTACTACTACAGAGGTGACCAGTCAATATAGTATACTTGGATTTTCAGAAAGCCTTTGGAAAAGTCCTTCACCAAATGCTCTTAAGGAAACTAAGTAGCCAGGGAACAAGAGGGAAGGTCCTCTCCTGGATCAGTACTTGGTTGAAAGATAGGAAATAAAGGGTAGGAACAAATGGTCAGTTTTCATAAGGGGGAGTGGCAAACAGTGAGGGATCTATTCTGGGACCTGTGCTATTCAGTATATTCATTCATGATCTAGAAAAGAGGGGAAATAATGAAGTGACAAAGTTTTGCAGACAATGCAAAAATTATTCAATATAGCGAAGTCCAAAGCAGACTGTGAAGAGTTACAGAAGGCTCTCACAAAATGGGGTGACTGGGCTACAAAATGGTAGATGCAATTCAAAGCTGATAAGTGCAAAGTAACTCACATTGAAAAAAATGATCCCAACTATACCTATACAATGATGGATTTGAATTGGCTATTACAATCCAAGAAAGATATCTTGGAGTCACTGTCTCTTAAAACTTCCATTCAATGCAGTGCAGCAATCAAAAAGGTTTGAGAGTATATTAGGAATGATTAGGAAAGGGATAGAAAATAAGACAGAAAATATAATAGTGCTATATAGATCCATGGTGTGTCCACACCTTGAATAGTGTGTCCAGTTCTGGTTATTCCATCTAAAAAAGAAGAAGTGAGAGGAACTGGAAAGGGTTCAAAGAAGGACAACAAAGGCGATCAAAGGTATAGTACAGGTATGGTTCCATACAAGAAGAGACTAAGAAGATTAGGGCTGTTCAGTTTAGAAAAGAGATGACTAAAGAGGAATATGATAGAAGTCTATAAAATCATGAATGGTGTGGAAAAAAAATGAGTACAGAAGGGTTATTTACCCTTTCACACAATACAAAAACCAGGGGTCATCCAATGAAATTAATAGGCAACAGGTTTAATACAAACAAAAAGAAGTACTTTTTCACACAATGCACTGTGGAACTCTGTCATGGGATGTTGTCATGGTCAAAAGCAAACTGGAAAAGAACTGAATGAGTTCATGGCTCTTAGTTAAGATGGTCAGGGATGCAACCCCATGCTCTGTGCAACCCTAAACCTCTGACTATCAGAAGCCAGGAGTGGAAGACAGGGGTGGATCACTCCATGATTGACCTGTTCTTTACACTCACCTTGAAGCTCTGGTCTAGACCACTGTTGAAGACAGGTTACTGGGCAAGATGGACCATTGTCTGACCCATATAGTAACTCTTATGTTCTTATGTTTTAACTAAAAAGATGTTGGGTTATCAACTCAATGTTCAGGCATTTAGTCAATCATATTAGATAATGGGAGTTGTGGGTAAATTCCCTCCAATAAGTGAAGAATGCATCTTTCTGAAGTTTTCCATGGTCATAAAAAATGTCATAGGCTATTGACATGGAAATAAATGAGATGCTGCAAATTCAACATTATGAACATGATTTCATTGTATGAACACATAGGGAAAAGAGCAGGCTCTTGTTTAAAAGGGAAAGATCAAATTCAATCTTCAGACATGCAGGAATATCTGACAAACCATGACATTTGATTTAAATCAGTCCTTGTAAAATAACACCTTTCTTTTTTAAAATAGAATTTCTCTTGAGTACTATCCAAAAGTACTTGGAAAAAATGAGCTTATGTTTGTCCAGAGGCATTCACTATCTTTTAGCTTCACCATTTATCAGTAAGTTCTCTTGTCCACATTCATTTTCACCCAAGGAAAACAAAACTAAACCAAATATAATTGCAGACAAAAAGTTGGTCTGTACTTGGGTCTGGTAGTTCTCCTGTGCTGTACTGAATGCAGATTAAGTTTGTATGCTAACCAGAAGTTCAGAACATCCAAGAAGCAGAAATGTGTGTGTGTGTGTTGGGAGTAAGGGGTGGGTATGCATTTTAAACCATGGTCACGACTACATATTGGATATTTTAAAATTTAACATTTAGATGGAACAAGCAGGAGGCCAGAATATCTGAATCCCCCAGTCACCCAACAGAGCAGCTTCCAGCATAAGAAGTGGGCACATACAGTGTAACATAAACATAAATAGTTAATGGTATATTGATTTCGGCAGAGCTGGGATAGAAATGAGGAAAGATACAGTGGACATTTCAGGCCATTTGTCTAGTAACTGAAAGTTTATGTTCTATAAGTGAAGGTCTAAATTGGAGAATTACTGTTAAAAAAAGAACAACAAGAAATAGTCATTGTAAAAGCAAATTATATGCACAGTACAGTCAATAATTACTAGTTACAGACAGGGTTCTTGGGGTTGGTTTGTTTTGGAACAGAAAAAAAATCATGTTAATTTAATAAGCAATGCAGTAGAATCTTGATTATCTGAATCCTTATTATCTACCTCCCTATCAGCAATAGGTTCACTGAAAAACTTTTTATAAATTTGAAAGCTTTCATCCATTGCGTTATTCCACATAACATGCAGGAAATAGCTATCAAATTAATAAAGCTTTCAAACAAATCTGTCTACCTGTTGATAGTTATATCTTTCTACTCCCCTGCCATAGCATTATGTATATTATGTATATATTATGCATCTCTCTGGTCAGTGGACTCATTGTATTTTGACTTCTGATTATTCAAACTCCCAACTGACCAGACACGTTGACTGTCAGTAAAGCACTTTGAACAATTGTGATTCTGTTTTATCTATCATAATTGCATATACCAGTGCAGCTACTGCCAAGTATCTTAGCTACACTCTCCCTTCCATAGCATCTCAGCCATATTTCTACCTGTTATTTAGATTTCTTACAAAGATTCAAAAAATACATTAAGTAAAATTATTCACATCTAAAAATTGACTATTTTCTTTTTTTTAGTTCTTTTATATTTTATGCTTCAAACATTTAAAGCTTTCAATTGCTTTTATAAATAATTGAGTAACTATAATGATAGCCAAACTTCAAAAAGATGAGCAGTTACGCTCCATTTTGATAAACATCACAGCCAAGATTTGAAGGCAACTGTTGTGAGCATAGCACATTTGAAAATCAGGCAACAGTATATGTGTTAAGAAGCCTAACTTTAAGCGCCTCATTCTGAAAATCCCCAAAATTTAGCAGTGTAGTCAAAACTCATCCTGAAATCTAGGCCAGGCCTGCACAACTCGTAAAGCGGCGAGGGCCATATTACGCCAAAGAAAACAGCTGAAGGCCGAACCCCTCCCCCCGGCCCCACTGACCTCCCCAGAACCAGCAAGCCCGCACCCAAAACACAACACCCCTCCAGTCCCCTTGAAATATTACCCCCCCCAGCACCACCCATGGCATGGAAACAAACCCTCCAAAACAGCAATATTGAACCTTGGTAATATGTTATAGCGGGCCCCTAAGGTAGTATAATTAAGGTAAAAGAAAAATGTCTTTTTGCTAGAAGTAGAATAAGATCTTCCATCAACTTTGTAATCAATTGCCCTGTTGAATCAATGAGGTGTGAATGAGGAAGACAGCTACAACTCTTGGAGAGGGGATGGGAGCCAGACCAGATCAGTAGAACAGGTCAGCCACCGACTCGTAGCTCGTCTCCTCAGCCCCCCTCCCTCACCCGTTGCTTGCCTAAACCACCCCCCCATGGGCCGCATAGTGAGCCCACCTACTCACCCCCCGCAGCCCGCACAGTGAACCCATACGGGCCCCATGTCGTTCAGGCCTGATCTAGGCTCTGCAAAATGGGTCTGAGAAGTCTTCTGAAAATCTCACAGGGGAGTATATTCTCATAACTTCCTATATTGAGGTTAGAAATATCAAGAGATGAGTTCAAGCTTTAAAATGTGCATCTCAGTTGATATTTTGAACTATTATCCCATCAAAGTTTGAGGGTGTTAACATCCAGAAATTTAGTTCAGCCTGTTATATAGAAAACCTGTTTGCAAATTGGGTATCTATATATAGATCTAAAGCACCGAAAAGATTCAAGGATTCTCAGAGGCTGAATTTTGCTTCAGGCCTGTCATTGGAAATGGTGTCATTTTGCTTTAGCTCCAGCCATAACCAGGAAGTGAAAAAGCATGAGAAAATGAAGAATAATTGCAAAGAGGGAGCAGGGAGAAATTATCTCCATTATTATTTCCAGGGATTTGTGTTCAGTTTGATCTGATCATAATTCCATTTGCAACTCAGGACTACAGTAAATTACACTGGGTACAACCAATTGCTATGGTGGTGGAAGACCTGCATTCCACCATGCATACTGACCCACCACCCAAAGTGGAGAAAGGAGAAGTGTGAATGGCATAGCCCAAGGACTGTTCTGTACCAGAATAAATTCTCATCTGCCCCTTTAGAGAAGCTTTCTGGCTAATTTATACCGCAGTAGCACGCTGTAGCTGGAAGAGGGCACAAGGATTCAGTTTTGGGAGTTTAACTGGAGATTCCTACTCTTCCCTCTCCCAAAGAAACTGTTAATGATTCAGTTTTGTTGCCTATATTTTGCTCATTTCCTATGCTATCTACATCACCACAGGAGCGGTTTCATATGTGGGATGTTAACTGAATGTTAAAGTTTTATGGCTTTATCTTCTTCTCAGATACATAGTGTTCGTAATTGCATACCAGTGGGAGAATTAAGACAATACTTGTCACATACTGTACTTGGTCCTTCAAACCATCAAAGGCATCCATTTACCCTTTTCAAATGCATAAGCACTATCAATAAACCCCCAAACCACTATTGCACATCAAATAGAAGGATGTGTTTATTAAGCAGGCTGGTGGATAGTCTGGATAGCACATTAGAAAATTATCACAGAATGAAATCAGTTTAACTTAATATGCAATTTAAATTGCATATCCACGTTAAATTATTTTTCCTTACAGCTATATTAGAGTATCAACACTTAACTCCAATCCAGTAGTTAGCAACCACAGAATTGAGAGAGAAAGTAATGTATACAGTTTACACCAACCTATACAGCACTTCTGTTTGGAAGCAGCCATTATGGAAGCACTTACCTTGCTATCAAGATGTTTGTTGCTCTAAACCAGGGGTCGGCAACCTTTCAGAAGTGGTGTGCCAAGTCTTCATTTATTGACTCTAATTTAAGGTTAAGTGTGCCAGTAATACATTTTAACGTTTAAGAAGGTCTCTTTCTATGTCTATAATATATAACTAAACTATTATTGTATGTAAAATAAATAAAGTTTTTAAAATGTTAAAGAAGCTTCATTTAAAATTAAATTAAAATGCAGAGCCCTCCGGACCAGTGGCCAGGACCTCAGCAGTGTGAGTGCCACTGAAAATCAGCTCGCGTGCTGTGTTCAGCACACGTGCCATAGGTTGTCTACCCCTGCTCTAAACTTATGCCACAAATTCAGTAAATCCTTGTGTACCATGCAGCTAAACAAGTTTAAATTAAGCCATGTTCATCAGAACCATATCAGTAAGTTTTGAACACAGAGCTTTATAAGTTGTAGAATGACTGTATTAATCATTCACTTCATGTTGTTTTCCTTAATACTACTCAGAAGTGCATTTTGATAGGGCCTAAAAGGCAAAATCATGTGCTAAGGAAGCACACAACTTCTATGAAAGCTATCTGGGTATGTTACAAAGTAGAAGTGTTTTCTCAAAAGTAGCATTTGATTAGCTATTTAAGTATGCCTACTTTCTTTTTAAGACCTGATACTATGAAGATGCCTGCCAGCACCATTTTTGGAAATCATTACTGAAAGAGGGAACTTTACTTTTGAAATCCAGCTCTAAAATAAATAAATAAAGAGAGTCTAACTTCAGATCTACCACCCAAGTAGAGCGCTACACTCTGATTCCACTTAAAAACCTCTTTGAAAATGAGGTGGAAGGAATGATTCTTTGCACAGTAAACTAGAGCTGAAACATGCTGACAAGACCTATCTGTTCAGAAGCCTGAGTCAAGAGAACAGATGTTAGATAGAATAAAAAAAAATCAGCAAAACAGCCATTCAATTTTAAATCCAATTTAGAAGAAAACTGATGGATTTTGTATGGCACAAGAACTTCAACTGAACAGATTTTGAATCAATATTTTTTTTTTTTATAAACTTCCTTCACCTTTGTATGTTGATTGCTATTATCACTCCCATCAGTATATTGATTGTGGAGTGATACAGAGCTAGGGTATGCAAGCCTTAACAAGATCCAATTAATTATGCTTGCAGCTAAACATTACATTTTAATCCCTTATTCATTGTATCTTAGGTTGGTGTCATTTTTCTAATCGTTTACTCCAGGAGTTATAAATGTGGTTATAATAAATAGAGCTGTGCAAATAACTGGTTTTTAAATTCAGTGGAAGTTCTGGAACAAAATCAAAAACCAATCGTCATTTGGATTGAACAGAAATTGAAATCTTTTGAAATTTTTGATGAATTGAGGGAAAAAAGTGGAAACGTTTCATTTCAGGTTGAACAAAATGTTCAACTGGGCTACAAGGTCACTCACTTTCTCTGGCCCACTGACCCTTCAAGTATTTTATACAAAGTGGGACAGCTTTATAGAATCACAGGGCTGGAAGGGACCTTAGGAGGTCATCTAGTCCAATCCCCTGCTTAAAGCAGGACCAATCCCCAGACATATTTTTGCCCCCCTAAAAATTTGTCTGGAGATTGGTCCCCCTAAAGGATTGAACTCACAACACTGGGTTTGACCACCAAGTACTCAAACCACTGAACTATCCCTCCCTACAATTCAACAAGAGAGATTGATAAAGAAAGCTACCCCAGAATAACCAATAGTTTGGTGGTTAAGGCATTCACTAAGAGGAAGAAGAAATCTAGTTTCAAATCCTTGCTCCAGCATAGGGATTCAAGCCTAGGTCTTCCACATGCAAGATGAATGCTCCAACCACTAGGCCAGGGGTCAGTAACCTTTGGCACATGGCCCATTAGGGTAATCCACTGGTAGGCCACAAGATATTTTGTTTACATTGACCGTCTGCAGTTTTCAGTGGCTGCAGTTCGCCGTTCCTGGCCCATGGAAGCTGCAGGAAGCGGTGTGAGCCATGGGTACAAGCTGGCTGCCACTTCCAGCAGCTCCCATTGGCAGGGAATGGTGAACCATGGCCACTGGGAACTTCAGGGTGCCCGTGCCTACAGATGGTCAATGTAAACAAAATTTCTTATGGCCCACCAGCAGATTACTCTGATGGGCCATGTGTCGAAGGTTGCTGACCCCTGCACTAGGCTATGGGTATAAAATAGGTGTTTCTGCTCCTCCAGAAATGTTCAGAAACATCACTGCACTTAATAAAGACAGAAGTGTTGGTTCTAGAAACCCTGGGAACATTAAATGATTATTAATATTCATTACACAGACTCCTGAAAAAATTAGTGTGTCTTTAAAATGTCATTATTTTGTTTTTAGGCTCTGCCAGCAAGAGATTTATTGTTTGCTGTTTAAGCATGAACTGAAATGTGATTGCCTATACTGCCTTCTCCTCTAGCCCTATCAACTCCCTAGAGGACTCTCATCTCCCCCTTGTATCTGCCCTTTCCCCCATCTTGATGCTTTTCTTCCCACAGATACAACTACCACAACCCAGGCAGGCAATGGCAGTGTTGCCAATACTCATGATTTTATGATGTCTTATGATATTTGGTGCTTTTCTTAAAGCACCAGCTCCTGGAATCATGTTATTACTGGACAATCTCAGCTTTCATTTAAAAAGTTAAGTCAGTTTGCAGCCCTCATGATTTTGGAGAAAAGCTCAAAAACATGAACCCTAAAGGCTCAGTAACCAGAAGGCAATTTTAATATGCATATATATTTTAAAATCACCTGCTTTTCAAACCAATTTCTTGACTTTGGGGGGGACCTGAATCATGACTTTGGAATGCTTGTGATTGGCATTACTACAGTGGATTCAACCAGCCAGTCACAATCCCCCAGATAGGCTCCCAGTGCCGGTGCAAGGATATTTTGTGTCCTAGGCGAAACTTCCACCTTGCAAACGCTCCCCCCGCACATCGGTTCACTGAGGGGCAAATCCCAATGAGCCTTTATAGATCCAAGGGGCCAGCCTGCCCAGAGGCTGCTCCCCAGACCAGGCTCCCCCATCTCCTACCCCTGAACTCCCCTGGAGGGTGCACAGCCCCCCTGCAAGCTCTCCCCATCCTACCCAGGGGGCCCCCACCCCAAGTCCATTCACTGGCTTTGCTGGGCTTGGGCCGCTGCAGCAACTCAGCAGGGAGAAGCTGCCTTCTGGAGGCACCGGAGAGCCAGAGCGTCCCACTTGCACCAGCAGCAAGCCCCAGCCGTGGAGAAGCCAGCACTGCAGAGGGGGGCAGCAGCCCTGCAAAGGTGGTGGCGTCACTAGCAGGGAGAAGCCGCACCCCCCCAGCCCCTCCTCCCCAGGCTGTGGCCTGGTGCCCCGCTCCCAGGTGCTCTTGCAGGCTGCAGCAGATGCATGCGGATGGTGGCCCCCATGTGCCCCCAGCTCCCCTCCTCGCTGCCTCAGGCTCTGCGGCTCCCAGGCATATGAGCTGCCGCCAGGGTGTGGGGCCCTGAGCCTGCTCAAGTTGGGGAAGCAGCAGCTCACACACCCAGGAACCACAGAACCCAAGCACAGTGAGTGGGGAGCTGGGGGGCGTACCTGCCCGGAAGCATGTCAGCAGCGGCCCCCGTGTGCCCCTCGGCTCCCCGCTCACCACACTCAGGCTCTGTGGCTCCCAGGAGTGTGAGCCACCACCACTGCCCCTCCTACGTCAGGCTCAAGGCCCCACGTCCTGGCGGCAGCGGTTCACATGCCCAGGGGCCACAGAGCCCAAGCGCAGTGAGGGAGGAGCCGGGGGGCACATGGGAGCTGCCGCTTGCATGTATCTGCTGCAGCCTGCAGGGGCCCCAGGGGGAGGGGGGCTGGCCAGGAGTGGCAGGAGGTGTGGCTGCTCCCCGCTAGTGGCGCTGCCGCCTTTGCAGGGCTGCTGCCCCCCTGCACTGAGCTGGCTCCTCCATGGCTGGGGCTCACCACCCTCGCAAGCCAATGCTCTGGCTCTCTGGTGCCTCTGGAAGGCGGATCCTCCCTGTCGAGCCAGGCATCACTTTTTGGCACCCCCAACCACTTGATGCCCTAGTTGACCGCCTAGTTCACCTAGTGGCTGCACCAGCCCTGCAGCTCCTTAATTCACTTCCATACACCAACACACAAGTGCACCCATGTAACATATCTCTGTAAAGGTTATGATCTACTGAATCTATTAATCCTATTTGTATGCATGTATCATTTTTGTATTCGAAGTTATGAATATTGGCTGTGTACTGGCTTGATTTCTAAATAACCTTAGTAGAGCATTTGGTCAGTTCCTGGAGAAAGGAAGGTTGAAGTTAAGTACTGAATCAAGAAACACTTAAAGGACAATGAATCTTGAAATGTTCCAATCCATAAGAAGTCTACTTGAGGGCATTCAAGGTAGCATGTAAACAATGGATTCTACCTGTAAAAACTGTGAGTCATGCATGGACATGTGACTTGCCCAGGTGACTCCAAAACTCCATCTTGGAGCTGGGCTTTGCATGGGAAAAAGGAGGGGATCTCCACTCACAAGGGAGTCTATTTAAGCCCTGGGGAGACCCCTCCATTTTGTCTTCAGCTGGCTAAAAAGAGAACCTTTCCACCCCCCAGGATACCTGAAAGAAACTGGAACAGACAGTGACTTCAAGTGAGTGATTGGTGGACCCAGGCTAAAAGGAGATTAGTCTGTAAAAGGGAGCATTCTGGAACTGGTGAGAATCTTATCTGTATTCAGTTTGATTAGACAGATTTGCCTGTTTTATTTTATTTTGCTTCATGACTTACTTTGTTCTGACTGTTACTACTTGGAACCACTTAAATCCTACTTTCTGTATTTAATAAAATTACTTTTTACTTATTCATTAACTCAGAGTATGTATTAATACCTGGGGGAGGCAAACAGCTGTGCATATCTCTCTATTAGTGTTATAGAGGGTGAACAATTTATGAGTTTACCTTGCATAAGCTTTATACACGGTAAAACAGATTTATTTGGGCTTAGACCCCATTAGGAGTTGGGCATCTGAGTGTTAAAGACAAGAACACTTCTGTAGGCTGCTTTCAGTCAAGCCTGCAGCTTCGGGGCAAGTAATTCAGAGCCTGGGTCTTTGTTGGAGCAGATGGGCATGTCTGGCTCAGCAAGACAGGGTGCTGGGGTCCTGAGCCTGCAGGGAAAGCAAGGGCAGAAGTAGTCTTGGCACATCAGATGGTCGCTCCCAAGGGGGGTTCTGTGATCCAACCTGTCACAGTTACAATCTAGGATTTATTTTGGGGAAGTTCTATGGCCTATGTTATACAGGTGGTCAGACCAGATGATCATAATAGTCCCTTCTGGCCTTAGAACATATGCATCTATGAATCAGTATCCAGCATCTTTTGAGGGATGGTTGAGGGAGAGTCCATGTGAAGGAGTCACAATAAAATATAACCTAAGATTACAAAAATTTCATAAAACTGTGTTCTCAGAATCATGCAATGAGAATTGCTCTGTATGAAACTAGAGCTATTTAAATGCCTAAATATTACAGGAACATATAACCAATTCATGATGGAACAAATCAGTTCTGAAAAGAAAAAAAAGGAAAACTTATTTAAAATATGCTGGCTTCCACACCATGAAAAATCTTGACAAAAATGTTTGTATAGTTCGCTATGCTCAAACAACAAGATTCCACACATGGAGTATAATAAAAAACAATCTTTTTAGAACTGACATAAATTTGGCAGACCAGAGGTTATATTTCCTTTTAGTGTGAGCAGTTATTACTGAGTAATGTGACATTGAAAGTTCTAGGTTCGTTATATAAATTCTTATACACATTAAGTTGTCAGTTGAAACCACACAATATAAGAAACAGAGTCAGTGTAATCCTCATCATTAAGATATTGAAATTAAAGTTCAGGTTCTTTATTTTCAGACCAAGTGGCCCTCCTTTCCTCTCCCTTAACAAGTTAGTTATTTTGGGAAGTCTAAATTTCTTGATCTTATTGCATGCACAATCACAGCCATAAGGTTGCACCTAATGTAGCTGGTTTATATTCAAATTTCTGTGTCTTAAAAACACACAAACATGTAATCATCAAATTCCATATAAACTAGTACTATTGGAAGTGTGGTAATAAATTTTAAAAATTGTTTATTAACATTTATATTCAATATTTGATATTCATCACACCTTATAATAAGCTATTTATTTCAGTGAAGACAAAGGCACACTTGCACTTGCTAATACTTGGATAAATGCATGTATTAAGTTCATAGTGGACATGGCTAGTCTGCTGTTTTCACTTGGTTATTGCTTGATTTCTTAAGCAATTCTTTTTTTAAAACTAGGCATATCATGCATTCCTTATGGCATGCCAAATTTAACTTACAAAAAAATTTTGAGTTCTTCAAGCACAGTGAAACACACAGAACAATTTTCCAAAAGAATGAAAAACATTTTTAACACTTCCTTCACTCATAATTGTCTGAAAGGGTTTTTTTCCAAACATCCCCCAAAGTAGTCATCTTTGACTTGAAATAATAATAATAATAATAATAATAAATAATAAAATAAATAATTAAAAACTCAGCTTTTATATAGCACTTTTCAACCATGGTTCTCAAAGCATTTTACAAAAGAAGTATTGCTATCCCCAATGCATAAGAAACTTCGCCCAAAAGGAATGTTTTCTTTAAACTTGTAAATTATTCAAAACACAGGTTGGATGTAAAAGCACTTCAGCCATAATTAGTTTTGTTTCTGCAACACTATAACAAGAATCAAGGCTGCTGTTTTTAGTATCTTCAAAGGCCATATAATACATTCACTGTGCTAAAAATGAACCCCAAGGATTACAGCAAATATGTAAACACAAGCCCACCAAGTACCACCATATTTTAATAGGGACTGTCATCAGCAAGGGTTGAACTAGGGTAGGGGAAGCAATGATATGTTTCCAAACCTCAGCAATAAACCAAATTCTGCCCACTTGAGCTAGCAGAATGAAACATCACAGTAGACTGTGCAGCTCTTCATAGTCTGAGTCTTTCCATCCTTTCATGATTAACCATCAGTGAAAGACTGTTAACAATAGACATGCTTAGAAAAAAAAATTTCACTGCTCGCCCTGAAGATTTCAATTAACACACATACAAATATCATTTTCATTGCAAATTTTCCATAGAAAATTTCAGCTTGTCATCAAAAGTATGAAAATTGGAAACTTTCAGCTGAAAACCAAAAGTTTCCATCAGGAAAATCAAAACAAAATATTCCATTTGATCCAAATCAAAAGTATTTTGGTTTGTGAAACAGAATCAAAATGTTTTGTTCTGAGGAAGTTCAACATTAAACTGAGTCTGCCTGTACTGCCTCCTACAAATTGTACACTATGGGATATTCTAATGTTGGTCTCTCTTGCTGTTGCTGTTCCACTGTGTATAAATGATTTAACATGCATTGGGCCAGAAAGAGAATGACTCTCACTGTATATGTGAGGGACCCATATTGAAATCCCTTTGCTGCATCTGGCAGAGGGGAAATTTAACTGTGAAATCCCCAGTGAATTCCCTAACCAGCCGGCTAAAAGTAGGCTGCCTCCTCCTTGTCCCATTCATTTCGTGTGGAGTTAGATGTCATCCGAGAATGCCTACTGAATTGGGCCCCCCAGGCTAGCTAGGCAGGGGGAACATCTAGTTTTACCTCCTTTGAGCACCATGTTGGGGCTTAGGCATGAGTCAGTCTCTCGGGTGCCTTGACTGAGGCACTGTGTGCATGCCCAGAGGCAGGAATTTAAGTGTATTGGGGATTTTAACAGGAGAAATGTAGATACAAAGTGAGTTTAGGCACCTCCAGTGTAGGCAGCAGATTAGCAGGAGGGTCGAGGATATCACAAAATTTGGAGATATATTAATTTGGGGGTTCTTTTAATTTGCCTTCTGGTGTTGGAATGTTTAGGATACATGTTTTCAAGCTTTCTGCACAGTTAAGAGGACAGGAAATTTACTTGTTTTTAAAACAAAAGCTCATATTGGCAATAACCTGATTCCTGCTGCTGATGATGGAAATAAAACACCAAATATTGCAAGACTCATAATAAAATAATGAGAGCAGGCAAAAATGAAAATGTTTTAACTCTGTTTATGAGTGGATAGTGACTACTGCTATCAGCAAATATATTTCAAAAAATGGTGCCTAAAATTAGGCTACTACAGGGGTTCTCAAACTGGGGGTTGGGACCCCTCGGGTCGTGAGGTTATTACATGGGGGGTTGAGAGCTGTCAGCCTCCACCCCAAACCCTGCTTTGTCTCCAGCATTTATAATGGTGTTAAATATATTAAAAAGTATTTTTATTTATAAGGGGGGGGGGGGACACACTCACAGGCTTGCTATGGGAAAGGAGTCACCAGTATAAAAGTTTGAGAACCACTGGGCTACTAAGCCTATTTGCACCAGAAACTTTACACCTGCTTCTGAGGTACACAGCATTTTAATGACAATCTACCTATGTCTATGCATTTAAGAGCACTTAGAAAAATTGCTCGTAAACAAAAAGCTCTGTATAACCATGACTATGAAGTCATTATCTCTCCTGCACCATTTTTAGCCACCTAAATAAATGGCTTTTCCCCTCCAACAATGCTAAGCACCCAGTAGCTCCCACTGATTTAAATGAATTTTTATGGGTATGAAACTAGTATAACAGAATAGACCCATAGTATTCAAAGTGTCTGGGAGAATCTAGAATGGGAAGTATCGTCTCATTTACAGGAGCAGTCAAATGAGTGAAACAATAGCTTTCAACCTTCATTTTGCTCCATAATGAAAGCTACATCATAGCACCATATCAAACATTTTAAAAACTCAACATCTTGGGGAAAACAAACCTCACAGTAGTTGATTTACTATGTCAATAATATAGTCACAGCAGTTACAACTCTGCTGTAAAGAACCCATTACATTGTTTTTCTAAATCTTTTTAGTGGAGGGTCCAATGGATTTAAGTAAGTCATTACAAGAGAGGTTCTTCAGAAGAAAAGGTTGTTTGTTTTCCAGTTGTACAGTAATTTCCTCATAAAACAAGCCAACAGCAACTTCAGTGGTTCCTGTGAGGTACTGAATGCAGTCCATTCCCACTGAAGTCAAATGGATTTGAGAGGTGCTCAATCTCTTGCAAGATCAGGTCCATATCTTGCACTTTGATAGCTTGGCATTACAAGAAATCTTACGCAAATTCATGCAGAAAATATGAGCAATGTAAGACATTGACCTACAACCATAGCCCATTTTGAGTATTGTTTTGGTATAATACAGGAGAAATCTTAGAATATATTTAAATCCAGATCTAAAGGTAAAAAGTTACGTTTGCCATCCTCTGAATACTCTTAAATGGTTGTAATCAATTTTTCTTCACTTAAGTACATTCATGTCTTGATATCTCAGACAAAGTACTGTGATGTTCATGGCAGGTTACTGACCTCATGATGTAAATAATAAAATGACAATCTCTAACTTCTTACACTCCCTACAGGCTATTAACTGAATCCTTTAAGAGCTTGCAGTAAATTTTATACACATAATTATCTGATTTACTTTTAGTGTTATATAAATTATGTCCATATAATTTCCACTTGCCAATAAAACATAGTAATAATATTGTATTAATCAGAAATGAGAGTCCATCCATAATTATTAAATTATGTAAATATAATTATACACATGAATTGCTTCACTATTTTTGGACCAGTGCATTGTCCTAACAAGAGGTATATGATATGTAATTGTCACCTACACAGTGGTTGGCGGTTCAGAAATTTAATTCACCTGAAATAATGCATGAAACTGTAATAGTAGTTTTCAAAACACAAGTGCAATTTTAAAAGACACCCTCTCCCTCCAGTCTCCAACCTTTCTTAAAGGAATACCTTTTTACCTGAAATTTTGCATTGTAGTCTCTACCAAAAGGAGATTTTTTTAAAATGTAAAGCTAAGCAAAAGGCATTTTTGAAACCTGAGTTTTCAAACTAAGATTTTTCACTTTTTGAGAATTATTTAACTTTTTCTGGAATGTCATAACTTCAGACAACTTGGGTCTAGAGAATTCATGGAATTTATCCACCATTATTTTATTCCTGTTTCACACTGATATAGCTCTGTTGATTTAAACACCATTACACTGGTGTAAAACTGGTGTAATGGTGTGAACAATCAGGACCCACATTTGTGTTATCTATTTGTTAACAATGAGAACTAGTGTCTTTGAATGTATTTTGAAGGCCACGTAGTTCACTTGTGTGTTATTCATAATGAATAGTTGAATATTGCAAGCCAGATGTTCAGCAGGTACACATTTCCCTCCTAACCCTCCAGGTCAGTCCAGAGAAAAATATATCTGAATCTCCACTTATTCACACTGGGTAAATCAGAAGTAATGCCACTGAGTAATACTGTTGTAAGTTAAAGGAGAATCAGCATCAAAGGAAGATACATCACCACATTTGTGGCACCTTAAATATCAATTTCCTGACTTTGAATTTCCATGGCTTCAGAAGATTTGGTTTTCTTTAGTAACTACAACAATCAATCTAACTGATATAGATTTGTAACTTAACTGATTTTTGTCTCGGATATTGAAAAAGAATTATAATACTAGTTGTGTGTGACATTTTAAAGAGGGTTCTATTTTTATATTTATATATAAAAATAATCATTTTCAGAATAAGACTCTCTCAGATACCTTATACTCAGTTTTATTATGGGGAGAGGCAAGAAGTAGACTATAAAGCATAAATTGAATGGAATATATTAAGACAAATGCCTGGCGCAGCATGTAAATATCCAGAAAAAAGGTACAAGATGCTGCAAAAGCAAGGGATATTGTTATCTGGATAACTGCTATCCTTCAGATTACTTCTGATCAGAGGAGGAATTACCTGCTAAAGAGTGAATGGATAAGGATTATTGCTGGAAAAGTGTTTTCAGAAGCAAAATCACATGGAGCAGGACCTACCTAACACTACCCTCCACATCTCCTGTTGTGGGCCTGTGGAGTAGATGTTCCGTGAGTTTAGTGGTGAACTAGGATTGGTGCAGAAATTTTCTACTATAGACTACTCCTGCTGCTTGTGGTTTTTCTGGCATGTGCCTATGCAAAATACCCTGCAGAATTTGCCCAACAGTTTATAGGACAATTTTTCATTAGTTCAGGTGAATGGACCCTGAGGACTCTTTCCATGCATGACAGGTTCTTAACCGGGGTGGGAGGTGCACATCAAACTTTCCAGAGAGGGTGCAGCAAGCCAAGCCAAATTTGCATCAGGGCAGGGTGAGTATCCTGCTCACTACTGTAAGGGGGAAGGAACTCCCAGTAATAGATGCTAAAGCAAGGGCATGATTCAAAAAAGGTTAAGGACTCCTGCAATACATGAATCTATCTGCTATCTGGTTACTCTTTGAGCTGACAATTACATTATAGATCTGGTATACTGCATTTTATAAAGACAGTTTCCTCAGGTATAAACTAAACCATTTTCTCGTGCCAAGCACCATTTTTCCACTAGCTATCTATATAACAACTTAGCATCCATAAAGCAAACATTTCAAAGGAAACAAATAGTTCACATAGTGTTTGAGTACAGCCAGCTTTTCCATGTCAGCATGGCTCTATTTAGTTGCTGCAAACATTTTCTTGTAACAAAGAATATATTTCAAGCCTCCCCCTCTCTTGCAAATGCAAATTACTTTAGCCTTCTGAAAAAAATCAAGCAGCAAGGGCTAGGAAAAATTGCTAAAAGAATGACTCCTAGGGCAGAATTGAAGGAAACCATTTTTATACACTCTCAGGAAAAAAGAGATGTGTGAGATACCACTTTTAATATGTGCCCTTAGAACAGCTTCTCTGTACTCACAGTATAGCACTCCACTCATATTTCCTACTGGAGTCTTTTCATCTATCCTGTTAACATAAAGTTTATTTCAATTTCCATGACAATAGCATTTTTTATATTTAACATGCATTGTGTGTGGATAGATAAGTAGATATTAGGTAAAGCCCAGAGAGTTTTCAAATATCACACAGATAATGCATACATGTTTACCCCTTGCATGCACATGCATGCACACACACACAGACAAAAAATGGAAAAGAGGTGCAGCATTCAGAGTCAAGTCAACAGTCAGCCAGGTAAGAAGACAGGCAGCTTGGCAAGCTCTAAGGAGATCAAATCTTAAATAAGGGTGCTGCGGTATTTCCCTGCACATTTGGAAACACTAGATGCAGTTTTTTGTACTTTGTGATTTTACAACAAGCAGATGAAATAAAAAAAAATCCTTTGCCCCTCTGAAGTGATTGCAGCACCCCAGTACCTACTATTTTATGTACAGGAATATGCTGTAGTTACTATATCAGTAGGCACTTTGGGCAGCCATTTAAAATTCATCATGAACTATGAGAGGGGACCGTTAAGTGGACCGTTTTGATTTTAATACTTTCCGTCCTAATAGTGCTAAGAAAAAATGTTATTGAAATAGACACGGGCTCCAAGGAGATTGATAAGGAAAACTTGGACCTAGAAAAATTCCCTACCCAGCCCAAGAAACGTAAAAGGAGCAACTGAATCCTACCATCAGCTGAATCACTTAAAACAATTGCTTTGTATTTATAATCAGGAGCCTGATAAAGAAAAGAATCTTCCTCTGCAGGAAGGAAGAATTAGGTGAAGTCTGAGGGAGTAATGCAGACTGCTAAGGAAACCACACTTGAACTCACTTGAACTCTGGATGCAGACCCAGGAAAGGCATCGAGAATGCTAATTTTTTTAAACTGTACTTTGTGTCAGTTTGGTTTTTATTAGCCATCTTAAAATCTCTGCACATCTTCAGCATTGAGGACTTTGTAGGTTTTTCTTTTTGTGAACTTTTACAAAATAAGGCCACGATTCTGCAAACCCTTACATTTATCAGTAACTTTATGCACATGAGTAGTTCTGCGGCATTTATGTGGTCTACTCATGCGCATAAAGTTTCTTATATATATGTGGGTTTGCAGAATCAGGGCCTTAATGTGAAAACACTGATTAGGAGGAGGGTTCTCCTTTTTCTCTGGAGAAGACTGAAGTGATTTGAAGGGGGATTGGAATCAGGCTCCAGCCACACATTCCATTCTATTTGGTGTTTATCTGGTACTAGAATAATTTCAAAATCCAAGTATTAGTATAATAAAAATTTAGTCATAAACTTTGATAGGTTATCCTTTCCCCATCATGTAGAAACACAAAGGTCTCATAGCCACCTCTAATTCACAGCCAGCTCTCCCAAAATTCCCACATCCTAAAGAATCATGCTCCCTGTTCTATGAAATCAAGCCTGTGTATATTTTAACATTTTGGCATTAAACTGTTACCTTTTGGCTATTTCTTGTTTTTCACTTTACTTTTTCCCCATTTTTCTCTTCCCTTACTCTTTCAGAGTCAGTTTTATGACTGATTTCTTTCCCAGCTCTTTCCCCTCTCTAAATCTTTTCCTTCATCTGACCTCTTCCTTCTTTCCTTTCTTCCTTAATTCTCCCCTTCATTGCCCAGTGCTTTCCCCTGATTTTTCCCTCCTGCTTCTCTTTCCTTCATGGCTCTTTTACGGTATGTCTACACTACAAAATTAGGTCGAATTTATAGAAGTCATTTTTTAGAAATAGTTTTTTATACAGTTGATTGTGCGTGTCCCCACACAAAATGCTCTAAGTGCATTAAGTCGGCATCCACAGTACCGAGGATAGCGTCTACGTCTGGAGTGTTGAACTGTGGATAGTTGTGGGTAGCTATCCCACAGTTCCTGCAGTCTCCACTGCCCATTGGAATTCTGGGTTGAGATTCCAATGCCTGATGGGGCAAAAACAGTGTCGCAGATGGTTCTGGGTACGTCATCAGGCCCCCTACTCCCTCCCTCCCTCCTCCGTGAAAGCAATGACAGAATCGTTTCGCACCTTTTTTCCTGGGTTACCTGAGCAGATGCCATACCATGGCAAGCATGGAGCCTGCTCAGCTCACCATCACCATACGTCTCCTGGGTGCTGGCAGACGTGGGACTGCATTGCTACACAGCATTAGCTCATTGCCTTTTGGCCACAGACGGTGCATTACGATTGGTAGCCATCATTGTTGTACTCCTGGGTGCTCTTTTAACTGACCTCAGCGAGGTTGGTCAGGACACCTGCGCAGACATGGGAGTTACTCAGCCAGATCATTCCCATCTTCTGCCAAGTACCCAGGAGATGATGATGGCTAGCAGTCGTACTGCATCGTCTACTGCCAGCCTAAGATGTAGAAGATAGATGGAGTGGATCAAAACAAGAAGTTGACCCAATTTGTTTTGTGAAATCAACGGCCTGCTAAACCCAGGGTTTTGAGTTCAATCCTTGAGGGGGCCATTGTATGTGACAGTTGTTTGTGTTTCTTCTTGATGCAAAGCCACCCCTTTTGTTGATTTTAATTCTCTGTAATCCATGTTGTCAGTTGCCTCTCTCTCCATCAGAGCAACGGCAGACAATTGTTTCGCGCCTTTTTTCAGCACAGAACCAGAAGCTGCAAAAGCAAAACAAGGCGAGGAGGTGATGGCAGCGTGGTGACGAGACTGATGAGGACATAGATGTGGACATAGACTTCTCACAAAGTACGGGCCGGGCAATGTGCACATCATGCTGATGAGCTCTGCATGGTCACCTGTGCTGATCAGCTCGCCCGTGCTGGCCAAACAGGAAATGAAATTCAAAAGTTCGCGGGCCTTTTCCTGTCTACCTGGCCAGTGCATCTGAGTTGAGAGCGCTGTCCAGAGTGGTCACAATGGAGCACTCTGGGATAGCTCCTGGAGGCCAATACCATCAAATTGTGTTCACACTACCCCAAATTCAACCCAGCAAGGCCTATTTCAGCGCTAATCCCCTTGTCGGAGGTGGAGTAAAAAAATTGATTTAAAGAGCCCTTTAAGTCGAAAAAAAGGGCTTTGTCACGTGGATGGGTCCAGGGTTAAATCGAGGTAACGGTGCTAAATTTGACCTAAAATCATAGTGTAGACCAGGCCTTAGTTTCCTCCCTTCCTAATAACAGCTACCTCTCCCTCCCATTTTCACTCCCCTTAGGCTCAGGCCCCCTCTCACTGGTGTTCCCTCTCCTTCCTGGTTACATCTATTTTAACCTCCTTTTTGTCTCCCCTTACATGCCAGGACTGGTCCACATGGGTATGTCTACTCAGCTCAGAAATGACCTCCCAGTCCAAGCTGACATACTAGGGCCAGTGGGGCTCACCCTAGAACTCTAAAAATATCAGTGTAGAGTGCTTTGAAGTTGCAGCTCAGGCTGGAGCTCAGGCTCTGAAGCTCACACCCCTCTCTAGGCTTCAGAGCCTGAGCTGCAATTTCAAAGCACTGTCTACAGTCACTAAGCCTAGTCTGTCATCCGGGAATAGGCGGCTTGCTTCCACAGGCTGTGTACACATAGCTAAAGAGCCAGTGTTCCTGTATGGCTAAGGCACCTGGTTATTTCAATATATATCTGCCCTCTCGACAACTGATCAGGGCTATACTCTGTCAAAGGATAGTGCAGACTATGTAAGCCACTCCCGCTACCTCTTCCTCACCACTGTAGTCAACAGCAAACCTTCCATTGTCTTCAGTGGATCAAGGATTTCACCCCTAGTGCCTGTGTAAAGCACAATGCAGAAGAGGTGCATCTCTGCATTTTCCTGTACTATGGGCTATGTGTTAAGAGCACAACTGACTCTATAAGCATCTTAAAATATGGCAAAGGATTAAATCTTAACTGTAAATATTTTCTTTTTGTGATCAACTAGTTATAACAGGATGGTGAATATATATCACTATTAATACAAATTAAAAGTGGTGGCCAGGAATTACTCATGGTATATCTTTAAAGAAGCAAAAATGTCATTTGTAAACATCTGATTATTGAACTATTTCAGTCACATAACTGAAAAAGATGAAAATATGTTTTATTTGAGATGCTGAATTCTTGTTCCAAATGTTCCCATCAATAAAGACATGCCATTATGTCACAGGGTGGCTCCCCTGTCCTTTAACCACCTCTGTCTGATAGCTAGTCCAAATGCCATCATACAATTTAAGTCACATATGATAACCTCTGAGAGGAAATCAATATTTATCATACAGAAAATAGAACAGGATATCATTGTGAGAATCTCCCATCTATCATGGATTTGAACTGAATATGCAGCGACAGTAGTTGAAGTATATATCCTGTATTTTTCAGTGACAGAAGGATATTTATTCTGTGCTCAAGTCTTCAAGTATAATCTTACATATTGAACAAATAATTTATCATTATGTGTTTGATTAAATTATTTATGCCAAAAAAGACACAAACATTTTATTAGAAAGCTATTATGCATGCTATTTTTGCTGAAATGCTTGTAATGAGTGCTATGATGGTCCGGGTCAATTTGTAAGCTTAATAAGCTAATACACCACAGTTTATTTAGCTCTTCAGGAGCACAGCATGTAGTTTCTGTTATCTTCCTTGCATCATATTTGATCACTTATTAGAAACAGAGAAGAGATAATAACATTCAAGCCAGAGGGTAAAAAACAAAACAAAAAAAAAAACAGACTCAAATGTTAGAGTAGCAACCACAGCTGCATAATGAATGGCTAGCACCAGCTCAAGAAAATATCAGGGTCTTAAACGAATAACAATTTAGACACAAGGTTAATATTTTAAATTCTGCAAGCAGAATGAGCAATAGAGAATGAAGGGAATTGAGAAGAGAATTATGACTGCATTTAAATTTAATAAAGGACTGTGAAGCTTAATTGCTTATGTTACATCTAATTTCATGGCTAGAAGGTGTCTTGAGCAGCCAGTCATAAATAATCATTGTTCTGGAATCTGTCCATCCATATTTCATTGTCTATTTCCTTTATTTTAACACTTTAATTATGAACTGTATCCACTCAATGTTATCATTAAAAGGCAGATACTAATTAGCTCAAGTGCCACAGAGAAATGCTACCAATCAGTACAAGTGGTTTCAGCAAAGCCTAAAGGAGAAAAAAAATCTTTTCCTTGAGCTGCTGAAATCAATTTAATTATGCCTACTGTATCTATTCAGTATGTTCTGCTACTAACACCCCCACTGTGTCTACAGTGGGAATTGCTGTATTAACATTTTAAAGGTAGCTATAAATAAAACTTTTTCCCCTGAAGTTAGGGCTAAGAGAGGATCAGATACATTGAATAAAGATAATAAAAGATTTAAATTGTGCAATTAGTTATTTGCTAAAGCAACAACTTTCCTGAATTTTTATTTGAATTGTAAAGAGCTTCCTGACAAGACAAGACAAAACAAAAACCCTCAATTTCTGTCTCAGTAATAGTCAAGTAGAAATTATTTAAGTATTTCTCAAAGTTTGCCTCTAATAACTGTCTTTGAAGTTGTTGAGGGTGGTTTTATGTCTGAGGCTTTTATGCCTCACAGACAAGCAGTGAGTAGAAAAAATTAGAGAAGAAATGTTATCAGGATTAAATCAAACCACCTAGATGACAAGAAGTAATCTTTTTCTTAACAATTATCTAAGGATAGCACACAAAACTGCTGATCTTTCCCTCCTATATGCCTTGAAATTTGTTCTTTGTAAAAAAAATAAGATGGTCAAATTATCTTGGGGTAATTTCCCTTATAGGCAGATTATAGCTTCACAAATATTTCATCTTTTCTATCAAAGGGCTTAATAAAAATGTTGTCTTTCAGTATCTAGACTGTAGTCAATTTCAGTAGCTATGCAGGAAACAGAAACCAGGATGCAATTAGAACAGAAAAATAGCACAGTACATCTAAGGACTTATTTTATTCCTGGAACTTCTAACCAAAAACACGGATAAATTCTGTAACCAGCAGAGTCACATGGCAAGTCACATGCCAACATGCACTGCATGTTCAAACAAATACTATACATGAGTCTGTGTCTAGATCTGAGTTAGACATTGTAATACTTCCAGGGGAGGATGAGCACAGTCTATATTAATCATCCCCCAGCTCTGTACAGAAGGACGGAAAAGGAAAAAGACATGATTCTTCAAGATGTTCATCTAGCCACCAAAAGCAGCAGCCCCGGAAAAAAAACAAAAAAAAACAACCAACCTGGCATCATGCTTTTATGTTCTGAGAACAAAACACAGCAGAAGAAGGGGAAAACATAACAAAAAAGTACAAAGGTCTAGATCCACTGAGGTACTAAGGCATTTTAATGCTCAGAATCAGATGCTAAAAGGCTTCCCTAGTATGCATAAACTCAGGGAGAAAAATAGGACAAAATAGTAACATACCATAATTCTAGAAGGTGTTTTCACCTTCCTTATTTGCCAACTTGGAGTTTCTTATATTACATGATTTATGTGGCTCACCTATAGCAGAATCTATTTATTGAATAGGAAACAAAGCCACTTTGTATGTTATGTATGGATATTCATCTAGGGTGAAATTCACCCATAGAATCATAGAACATCAGGGTTGAAAGGGACCTCAGGAGGTCATTTCATCCAATCCCTTGCTCAAAGCAGGACCAATTCCCAACTAAATCATCCCAGCCAGGGCTTTGTCACGCCTGACCTTAAAAACCTCTAAGGAAGAAGATTCCACCACCTCTCTAGGTAACCCATTCCAGTGCTTCACTACCCTCCTGGTGAAAATGTTTTTCCTAATAGCCAACCTACCCCCACTGCAACTGAGACCTTGAGACCATTACTCCTTGTTCTGTCATCTGGTACCACTGAGAACAGTCTAGATCCATCCTCTTTGGAACCTCCTTTCAGGTAGTTGAAAGCAGCTATCAAATCCCCCCTCATTCTTCTCTTCTGCATTCTACCCCTTCAATAGGGTTGCCAACTTTCTAACCTCACAAAACTGAACACCCTAGTCATGCCCCTTTCCCTGAGGCCCCGCCCCACTCACTACATTCCCCCTCCCTTGGTGGCTCTCTCTCCCCCACCATCACTCATTTTCACTCAGCTGGGACCGGGGGCTAGGGTGTGGGAGGGAGTGAGGGCTCTGGGGTGAGGCTATGGATGAGAGATTGGGGTGCAGGATGGGGCTCCAGGGCCAAGGGATTCGGAGTGCAGGAGGGGACTGTGGGTTGAGGCAAGGGGTTGGGGTGCAGGCTCTGGGATGGGGCTGGGGATGAGAGGTTTGGGGTACAGGAAGGGGCTCAAGGTTTGGGAGGGCTTAGGGCTGGGTCCAGGGGTTGGGACTCATTGTTGGAGCATGCTTACCTTGGGGGTCTCCCGGTTAGTGGTGCAGGGAGGCTAAGGCAGGCTCCCTACATGTCCTGGCTCCTGCTGCACCCCAGAAGCACCCAGCAGGTCCATCTCCTAGGCAGAGGAAGGGGCCAAGAGGCTCCGCACTTCTTTCACCCACAGATACCACCCCCACAGCTCCCATTGGCCGTTGTTCCCAGCCAATGGGAGTGTGGAGCTGGTACTCAGAGTGGGGATAGCACGTGGAGCTCTGTGGCCCTTCTGCCTAGGAGTTGGATTTGCTGGCCACTTCCAGGGTGCAGCGTGGAGCCAGGACAGTTAGGGACTAACCTGCCTTAGCCCCGCAGCACCGACACGTGACTCGACCTTTAACGGCCCGGTCAGCCATGCTGACTGGAGCTGCCAAGGTCCCTTTTCAACTTGGTGTTCCAGTTGAAAACTGGACACCAGGCTACCCTACCCTTTAAGACTCACTTAAGCCCTGTTTCCAGGATATAAGTTGCACATAGACTGTTTGCTGACCTTCTGCACAGGAGTGAATTGCATCACTAGCCCTTTAAATGATATTAGGTGATGAGAACTGAAGTTCACACCTAAAAGAATTTAAGAGTAGCTAGTAAATATGGCTCATCTACTCTTCTTCATTGACTTTTTTCAACTAATATCTGTGATGGCTGCCTGCATGGAGGATTCTCTTCTCCTCCTTCTCTCCCCCTCCCCGCCCGCTCTGCCATTGAAGCAGCATGAAGGCTCTATTTATGATGCAGACTCTTATGACCACAGAGTGGAACAGCGGGCAGGGAAGCAACAGTGTTGCTGTTCCTACTGCAGGAATCCTTGTCCTGTTTATTGGATGCAGTGCTGTAAACAAACTTTACCACTTGAAAATGTAGCAGTTTAACAAAATGCCCAATCGAATTTGTTTATTATATTCCAAAAGCCACTTACATTAGAAATTAGAGACAAACTTAGACCAAACTATATAAAAGCAGAAAGCAGGGAGAAAGAGGATGTTCATGGTCATTCTTTCATACAGTCACCTTTCCTTATTGTCAACCAAGAAAGAGTACTACAAGCAGACCTGGGGATTGGTACCTTTGTTTTTATCTTTTGTTAGAAATTCATCCAGGAAAATGGATGGCTTTCCTACAAAAGCACAAGGTGGGAAATCTAGAGTTCGAATTCTAATCCCAGCTCTGGCACGGATCTCCTGTGTGACCTTGTACAAACCATTTAATTTCTACTCCCTTCATTTGGAAGATGAAGGAGAAAATACCTCCTCTAGACTGCTGTTGCAAGGATAAATTCACTTGTGCATCTTAAAAGCTTTGAGATCTGCAATTGAAAGAGGCCATGAGCACAAATCATCATCATCCTGGTGTAGCATATTGCCAGGAAAGGTGGATTCACACTGTTCGGGAGCTCTCAGAACATGAATTTGGCCCTGTAGTACTTACTCAGGCAAAATTCCTTATAAGTTTGATAGTCAAAACAGACCAAATACAGTAGTATATGTTTTTGAGTGAAGACTGCAGGATTGAGTCCTATCAAGATAAATCACTATCAAATGGTAAAAATGAACTACATCTTGTACAACATTAGGCACATAAACCGTAAATAACAGTTTTCTAAGATGATTTTGCCTTTAAATTATTCATTTGAATTTCTTCCCATTCCACTCCCCTAATCATTTGTTCTGTTTTCTTGTAATCTTTGGAAATATACAGTTCAGAAATAAACAGCTGATGCAAGATTAGACTAACAATCAAATGCTAAATAAATAAATAAATAATAATAATCAAGAAACAATAAGTTAGACAAAGCAGAATGTTTTTATCATTGTCTCAGTCTTTGAGGAAATTTAAGTGCTATGCATTTATTTGACAAATGTGCATTGTACTTAAAGTAATAAAAACAATTACAGTGACATTTGCAACCATCTACATTACATATCTTGCTGTGCTAGCCATGATTAAACATTTTAAATTGTAACTTCTGTAAACAAAGCATCTTCCATGGAAAAAAAAATAAGTTCAGTTTACAAATGAAATAATTCTTAATATCAATTATCTGTTGTCATGGCAACAACTGAGCTTCAAGAGGCATGTGTTTTGCTTGTTTGGCATGCTCAATCTGTTTCCCAGATGGGGGCACAGCAGAAAAAGTTAAATGTCTATCGAAGACAACTAAGGTCAGATATCCATCCCACTGGCATTTACACATTGCCATTAAAGTTACATTTTAACACCATTAATTATGCTTGACTGTCTCCTTTTCTCTTTTTTAAGCAAATAATAGGAAAGTATTTTTGCAGTGAAAAATTCCCTCCAAGCTAGTTAGAGGGATGTTCTTTGTACTAATGTGATTTTCCTTGCAGCGTTACGTTAGTATTGGTAAAGTATTTTATTGTATCCATAGTAATTTTACATTTAAAGTGTGAAAAATTAAAAGCAACATCCACAACAATTCAAATTTGTCCATTCCAGTATTACTGAAGGTTTTCTTGAAACATTTTAATGGGGTTAATAGGTTTGTCATGAAAAGATTTTCTTGGCTGCAAATTCAAGGATTTTTTTCTCATTTAGTTACAAACCTTTGATTAAGTAATTGCTGAGTCCTTCATTACCATTGGTATTACAAATATCATATGTGGGCAATACACATTGATTCCAAAGTTCTTTCCTTGAAGCAGGAAAATACTTCTAGGAATTTTAGAAACAAGTGTAACCCTTCTGCCAGTAATTGGAGTAGCAACAAGGGCCACTTTCCAATAGGTAGGGATCACTCTTAAAAACTAATACCACTTGCCTCCACTCAGAATTTTTGGGATCACAAAATGCCTTCCCAAGGTACCCTTAATAGGCAATACTTCCCCATTCACAAGCATTGAGTCTGTGTATGAAGCAGGGAAAGAGAATACATTCGCAGCTTGAGAAAACACAACAACAATATATCTATATGAACAATAAGTAAAACACTCCCCCCCCCCCAACTTTGGCAGTACTCCCTTAACTCACCTGCATGAATGTTCAATAAGTAAACATCTCTTTACCACATCATTTCACCCTTCTCCAGTCACTAAACCTCAGTCAGGGTTTGGTATCTGTGGGTAGCTGGTAGCATAGTCACAGAATTCTGAGATGTACTCAGATAAACCTGTCTCCAGTTCCTTGGGAAATGCTGCCTAGTCCTATCCTGAGGCTCTGCCCCCTAAGCCAGTTATAGTGATTTCAGCTTTATTTACTGATTGGGTAGGAAGACCTTCACTAGAATTTTTCCAGCTCTGCTATTGTCCTCTGTGTCTTCAATTAAGAGCATTCTCTGCAATTTGCCCCATAAAAGAGTTGCTTCTGCATCATCTCCTATCATAAAGTTCTCAGCAACAGCACAATCCCCTGACCAGAGAGAAACTAGTAGTGTATAGAACCCTTGAGCACAGTCTTTGCCACAAACTAAGACCCCCTTTCCCTATCTCAGTTCAATTCCACCACCCAGCCACCAATTCTAGTTTGAACACAGTTACGGTAGGCCCCAAAGTATTGCTAAGCTCCTTCCTCATTGGTATGTCTGTCCACCTGGAGTTCTGGGTAAATAGCTTATGCAGATGATGCAGCTCTATGATCATTCTTTCCCATTCATCAACAGATGGAAGCAGAGAGCTCCTTACCCCATAGAGCAGTGTGTCACAAATGCGGACACCAGGGGCTTTTCTTGCGGCCACAGCCTCCTGGGTGATGATGGGGGTGAGGGAAAGCAGTGGCCCCTCCCCCAGGGCCTGGTCCCTACCCCCTTCTGGAGTCCCAGACACTGTAGGAGCAGTCAACCAGTATGAGTTTTCCACCTTTCCAGGGGTGGTGGGCCTTGGGCTTCAACCCTGAGGTGGTAGGCTCTAGATGTGCAGTGGTGGGCTCCATCCCCCAGCTGTCAGACTTTGGGCTCTGGCCCTGGGCTCACCCTCCCATGTTGCCCCTGACCGCACTGCCCCCTTTTGCCCCCACCTATGCAGCGGGACCCCAGGCTCCACCCCGGGCTAACCCTCTCCACCCAGCCTCCCCAACCTTCCCTTCCCCCCCACTTCCCCATCCACCTCCTCAACCAGGGCTTAATTTGTCTTCCAGCTTGCTGGGGCTGAGGAAGTCTGCTGTGAGAAGTGATATTAACAAACATACAACTATCTATTGTCATAGTAGTCCTCTTACTAGCTAGCAAATCTGAAAAAAAATCAACTAAAAAAGCAAAACATGCAAAGCACATTATTTGTGTTTCTATTCTGTTTAGGTCCAGTAAAGAATAGAATTATTTTTATTATTGAGTCCGCAAAATCTTGCATAAATAAATTAAAATGATTTGGATCTGTATATGTGCATATTTATTTGTTTTTCCTCAAGTTAATTAAGTATTTTAAGAAAAAGTGTCAGAGTGGTCACCAGCAAGACTTGGTGGCCACACTCTGAGGCCCACCAATAAATTTGGTGGGAGAATTCCTGCTCTAGAGCTTCAGGCCACAGAGATTACATAAATTTGACACATAGTTCAATAAAAGAACTGCATATTGGAAAACTTACTGGTACTACATCAGTAGGATTCCTCTGAGGATAGTTATGATGGAAATTTAATTATGATGGGAATTCTTCTCTTTCATCATATTATGAGGGTGTATCATTTCCCCCAACTGTCAAAGTACTTTTGATCAGTACCAATGAAAGTCAAATCTCTGTTGTATGTGTCTCCTTCCAAGGAGAGCATCCAAAGCACTCTGGGTGAAATGCATAGTAAATATCTCATATGCATATTTGAAGATTAAAGCTCCATACAACCACAAGTTAAATAATAAATTGAAGCACTGAATGGGAGCATTCCACTAGGATATTTATCAGAATAACATATAATCAAGGCTAATTCGATCATCCACTGACTCCAGCATAGAGGTCAGACTGTGCCAAAATGACAGATACAACCCAGAGGAGGATGACGCAGGTCACAACTCCAGTAAAGCTACAGAAAATGCAGAATTTTTCATTCATAATTTTAAGATGGTAAAAGGGAAGAATTTATCATTTAAAGACAAAAGTTCCCTACAAAAGTGAAGTCATACTCAATTCATAAAAATTCAGCCATCGGAAAATGATTAAAATGCACAATGCCCATCACACACACACACACTTTCTCAAACCCAGCAGAAAACTAAAGGAGACTTGCAGATGTAATAGGTGCAGACAAAGAAAATATTTGAGGGAGCAATGGCTTGTTTTGCAAGTTGTTGAGCTAGTGGGGTCTCTTGTATTATGCTTCAGAGCTGCAATTCAATGCACATGAACCGCCAGCTACCACTACTGTTGCCCTAATTCTCAAAAAAAGTTTATTTTAAAAAATAGTAAGAATAACAGATCATGGCATTTCTAAATATTCAATGTAATAAGCCATTCTAAGCTTTGACTACAAGATGTATTTATCTTCACATTGCCTTTGACAGTCATAAATGACTTTTTGAAGAAATGGTGTGACAGTGTTGTTGAAGCTGTGTCGGTCCCAGGATATTAGAGAGACAAGATGGGTGAGATAATATCTTCTATTGTACCTACTGCTGTGGTGAGAAAGACTCGCTTTTGAGCTACACAGAGCTCTCTTCAGGTCTGGCAAAGGTACTCCAAATGTCAGTGACAAGATTGAGTTGATAGCTTAGCATAAGTAGTCAGCACATATTCTAAGGGACCATTCAAGGTGAAGTGGCCTCAGGGGCGGCTCTAAGTTTTTTCCCACTCCAAGCACTGCAGTCAGGGAGCCTTCAGCGACATTTCTGTGGGAGGTCTGCCAGTCATGCGGATTTGGCGACGGTTCTGGGGGTGACCTGTTAATCCCGCACCTTCATCGTGCTCACAGCGATCGGCAGCCCACTCCCCGTGGCTTGCTGCCCCACGCACACGCTTGCTGCGCTGGTGCCTCAAGCCACCCTTCAGTGGCCTGTTAACATTTCTGTAGTCATAGGACAAAAAGGGGATTGGGGGTTACATATTGTTATACTATGCCATAAATCCAGTGTCTTTATTAAGAACATGATTTTCAGTGTCTTGCAGAGTTATAAATTTAAGCTCCCAAACTCGTCCTTTGAAAGTGTTGTGTACATTTCCTCTGAGAGGTCAGATATAGAGTGATAGCTTTGTAAAGAGTCTTCACTCACAGGTGATGTGATGTTTTTGTCTTTTATCATTTTCCTTTGTGAGTTCATTGGGGAGCATAGTGATTGTGGGTAGAAACACTGGACTGATGATTTATTACAATAACCTGTAACCTATTAACCCCTCAACCTTTTTGTTCTATAACTACAGGGGTATTAACAAATCACTTCACCCTGAATGATCCCTTAGCATATGGGATAACTACTTATGCTAAGCTATCTACTCAATCTTGTATTTAACTGTGACACTCTCAGTACCTTTCCCAGACCTACAGAAGAGCTCTGTGTAGCTTGAAAGCTTGTCTCACCGACAGAAGTTGGTCAAATAAAAGATATTACCTCACTCACATTGTCTTTTTCCAAGAATGTGATGTGAAATCTCTTTACTGCTAATTTTAGTTCTGCTCTTAAATCTGAGACATGTGCTTTTGATATGGTAGAACAGTTTTCTTATCCTTGCAGAGCAACTGGATTTGTCCCATGAGAAACCACCTAGATCCCCTTTTATTTTACAGGTCATTAAGCTTTTAAGTCCCTTGTTAGATCATTAACTCTTTCTGTTTTACATGGGTAGTCTTATGATACATACCTGGAATAACAGCAAAAGATTTGTCAAAGACGAAAATGGCTATTTAAAAAAAAAACATTAAACCTTCTGAAACCTAACCTGTAGCTGGATCGTAGACTCTAGATCATTAAGGGCCTGATTGTGCAACCCTTACTTACTTCAGGGGGAAATTCACTTAGGATGACCAGACAGCAAATGTGAAAAATCGGGATGGGGTGGTGGTGGTGGTAACAGGAGCCTATATAAGAAAAAAAAACAAACAAAAATCGAGACTGCCCCAATAAAATCGGGACATCAGGTCACCCTAAATTCACCCCAATGTGGAAGGCTTGCAAAAGTCTCTGCACGCCACTTATGTGTCAAGTAGGAGCTGTGTCATGGGGCAGTGGGTGCTGCAGACAGGCATATATAGACTGACATTGTGGTGGAGGTTTGGAAAGGGCTAAGGGGTCTGTATTCGTAAGGCCCCAACAACCTCCCTAACTGTGGAGAAGAAGCTTCAGCCACTCGGGTGGGCTGGATTTCACCTCTCAGATATCCATTTCTGTGCATCTAGCTTTTACCTATTGGTGAGGACAGTATAAGGATTTGTATAAGAAGTCCCACTGATGTCAACACTACAACTCATGTGAGCAAGTGTTCAGCTCACCAACGTGAATAACGGGCCTAAAATCTGAGTTTTCAAAGCAAGTGGCTTGACTTTCATTGTGTTTTGCAACTCCATCTTCATTCAGTAACCTAAATATCAAATGCTAGTTTCACTCAGAAGATTTGCACAATCAAGTCTCAGCCAGGTTCAAGAGTATGCTCTAGCTGCTTTGCAGCTTTTCAGCAATGCAATACAACTATAAATCTAGCTTAATTTGCTGGCTATGCTGGGTTTATGACTGCTTTGCAGTGCCAGCATAGTACAAAGCAGCCAGAGTGTACTGAAAATTTGGCCAATTACTTGGTAGAAATGGCATCAGCATGGTATATTCCACATAGTCTTATCAAAAATTAGAATCTGTTTCTGTATTTGACATAACACATTCTAACCTGTTCGATTTCCAAATGGCCACAGATATCAACTTGTGTTATTTAGCACAAGAAATAAAACTTCATATTGATCAGGACTGGAAGCAGAAAACATATATTTTTTAGTCTAACCTTTGAAATAGTAAATGAGTAGCTCCTCAGATGAAATAATGGAAATAATTCTACATCTGCAAGGTGCACTAGCTATCTAGACGAATAACAATTTTCAGAAATGCTAAACACTCCCAACTTCCACTGAAGCCAGTGCCTTTAAAAATAAGGTCATTTTTATTTAGATGCTGAAATACAGATTTAGGAGCCTATCTTGAGGCACTGAGAATTGGAAATTTTGGCAAATTTGCTTTATACTTGTTGCAAAAAGAGACTCTCCTACATTAGCTATTAGCCAATTACTACTTAAGGGTGAAAGCAACACAATACATAGCATTAGGCTCTGAGATTTCCAAGTCATTTCTAAAAACTGCTTGATTTTTAGCTCAAATCTGTCCCAATTCAATGGTGCCCAGAGTCATTGATAACTATTGCTAGACTGGATAGAGCTTAGGATTGAATCTGCATAAGGCTGTCCACATACCTTTAGAGATGGCCATTCAGAAGGATGCAAGACAGAGGCACACAGGTAGGGTGATGTGGAGAAATTTCACTGCATAATTTATTAACACTTGCTAAAGAATTTTTTTCTCTTCGTGACTAAAAACTGATGCCCAACATGTTACAGAATTTCAGAATCTTTGAAAGAAGTGGTTGAGGGAGACCTGATTTGACACACAGCAAAAATGATAAATCTAAACATTGGTCCAACTGTCTGTGCTCAGAGGCAGTTAATACATTAGCACCAGGGGCCTCATTGTAATCATTTCAGAGGATATGTCCTTGACTCTGAAAATAACAAATGTGTAGACTCAATAAAAGTGTCTAGGTTTATTACACTGGGTCTATTAGCAGCAGGGAATATTGTATAATGAACAAGACAAGAGTTAATGATAATTTTGAGTGGGTTTTTGCAAAGACGTAGGTCTTTGTTTCTCTTTATAAACTTAGTATTTTGTAGTGTAACTAGCTGCAGAGATCAGTTAAGGACAATCTCTCTTTGCTGGCAGGTAGCTTTGCTGTACTGCATGCTTGGACTAACCAGTAGAGTTCAAGCCAAACTAAACTACAGGTGCTGACCAAATTAAGCTTCACAAGATTCTGCCAGTTAAGGAATAATTGCCTGTTTTGGTCTCTAGTTTAGTCCAAGTTTAACAGAAGAGAAGTTCAAAGTGCAGTATATTATTTTAAAGGATATGCAGCAGTTTATGGACTTCAGGAAAGCTCCTTTATTAACACAGCTCTAGAATAATGTAATAAGGTTTTCATGCCATCGTTATGTTTCTGTACATACCGATTTCATATGCAGCTCCGTATGCCCAGAATATCCTTCTTGATCAAGTATGCCATGCAGCTTCATTGTCCTCCTTCAAATCCCTCCACCAGACTCAATTCCTTTGGTTAACCTTCCAACACCGACTTTTATTCTACCACTCTTTTAAGTTACTTTAATCTTCAAACTGTTCATATATATTAACATATTTTAAAAGGTTCTTAAAATGGTACTGAACAAGAAGTGCACATAACGGACACATAACAGACATAATACTCTCTGATTTGTTTTAATGCAGTAACCCTAAGCCATCCTATACCATTACTCAGCACCGTTTGTTTGTTCCTTTGTGCTGTTCTGCCTTTAATTTAGTTGGAAAGCTCTTCAAACCAGGTACCTATATTTTCATTTTGACTGTAAGGTGCCAGGCCCACCACTCCATTTACACACAAACAGGGCTAGATTCTGGGTATGCCCTCTCCCCAAGGGGCAATCTGCTAGCCAGAGATCAAAAGAGCATAGCATGCTCCGGCCACACCCCTTCGTCTTGCACTTTGTACACAGTGTTTTGCTGTAGATAAAACACAGACCTGGGAGTTATGAGACCTGGATTTGATTCGTAGCTTCTCTACTGATTCAGTTATTTATCTATGTGTATATCACTTTTCCAAGCTACGAAAGGAGGATATTACTCACCCTCTCTTGTAAAGCCGATAGAAATCTATGAATGAAAAGCACAGTACTTATTAATCTTGTACCCATTGTCCATGCTCATATGGTGAGTGTAATGCATTCTGAATGCATACAATATACATCATTAAGTTCTTCAAATGTCACAGGTGGTGGAAGTAGAGTTAAGCTCTTCTCTGACCATCTTTTATCTTCCCATGTCACATTCTCACACTCTCCCTACTCCTGTGATTGTTGTACTAGTACAGTTTCACCAGCGTAGATTGCGTATTATACTTGATTCCCCCACACACTATGTATGTATGTATGTTTAGAGATACAAAGAGAAGAAGTCCCATGCCTGCAACACATCACTGTTTGTCATTAGTATTTGCTGTAGATTGGGCAAAGTTAGCAGTACACGTGTTTTTCTCAGCCATGACATTTCAGTTCTCCCTAAAGGAATCCCTAAAGCAATACCTGAAGCTTATAACACCTACAATGTGCACTTTGTTTTTAATTAATATACATGACCGATATTCATTTCTCTGAAAATTAGATTCTCGCATAGGATTATTTGATACAAACTCATTTTTACTTCTCATTTTAATAAAATCATTCTTTTATAAGTCTGACTATCTAATTAGAAATTAATTACACTGGGCTAGTTTTAGTCAGTGTTCCCAACAACGCCAACAAAGAGGTCAATCTAAATTCCTAACCCTAAACACCTCAATGATCAACCACAGCAGAAAGCAGCATAGAGAAGGAGCCTAAGTGGAAGAGCCTTCTGCATAGTTGAGTAGCTCCATCTTCAAGCAACTAACCAAAGAGGGCAGAGAAAGAGGGTATCTAGCCTACTTCACTGTCACAGAAAAGGCAAAAGGCAGCAGCAGTCTAACAGGAGAGAGGAGGCAACATGGGGGGTTGGGGGAAGAAAACCTAGATTCCTCAATGAGCTGCAACATGTATGGACCTTTGGAAGGAAAAGAAAGGGGAACTCCAGCGTGGAAGAAAGAGAGGAGGCACCACAGAAGCCAAAACAGTCACCTGATCTCCCAAATGAGAGGAAATGGAAAGAGACATCAGATCCTCTGGTGCAGGGGTGGGGACTGCAGGTGTAAAAGAAACAGAGAGAGAGAGAGAGCATGGAACATGGGGCAGAGCAAAAGGCCTCAGGACAGACAAAGAAGAATTTGGGGTGCAAGTTGGATATAGAGAACAGGAAGAGATATGCATGAAGATATAGAAGAGAAAAAATGAGAGGGGAAAGTATGTTGCTTTTTATGAAGAGAAAAAGAGGAGTGAGAGAAAACAAAAGAAGACAGAAAATAAGAAAATGATCTGGAGAGAGACAATGGGGGAAACCAAGATAACATTTTGGTTGTTAGTTAATTGTATTTAAAATATTTATGTTCCTTCATGTAACTGTATTTTGCTTGCACTCACATCATGTTTGGGCAAAAGGGATAATTGGACTATTTTGAGCACTGCAGTTAAAATGATGCCATGGCTACATTGAATTCTATAAAAATTAAAGAAAATAATTGACCAGAATATGCAAACTCCCCTCCAGCTGAGGAGAGTGGACCTGTCCCTATACCTCCTTCTGTTCTGAAGAACTTTTACTTGGGAATGTTGGCTACTATGCCAAACCCCAGCACTAGTAGCAGGGCTTCACTTCTCTTGCATAAGGAATACATGAGTCTGGTATGTCGGAATTTCTCTCCCTATCATGTAATTTGGAAAGAAAAGATGCTTAAACAATAACTACACTGGCCTCCCAAAACTCCTGGGAAGAGTCCTCCCCACCCAAAATACCTCCTGCTCTAAATCCATCTCCATTTGGGGTTTGTGAAAGTGTAGTGACTTATGTTAAAGTAGACAGAGCTGGAGAATGTAGATGAACATGGGAAACTAGGTTTGATTGTACTCAGTTCTTCAAAGAAACAAACATTGGGCCAGATTCACTGAACATCACATAGAGGTATAAGTCACAACTCCTTGTGCCAGCCTGGCCTTGCCTCGCCTCACAGAATGAGGAAGACAGAAGGCAGACAATGGGTTTCCACAAGGAAAGGACAAATACAACCTCCTCTTGTGGTGTACTTTCTATCATTCAGTGAGTCTTCCAGGGTCCCTGCCAGGAGAAGTCAGTATAAACCCTGGGCAGATATAGTCCACTAATTTATTGATGCCCTTTTCATATTGGTCTGGCCTCCACATTACGTACCATGCATTCCACAGACCCTAGAGTTATTGTTTAACTGTTTAAGCCCTGTGGTCCCTGACCACGGCAGGTTTTGACAGTGGTGGATTAAAATATTGTAAACATAATACATTTTGTATTGTACTGAAGATTAATCATTCATCATACTGCATTTTAATTACTCTTGACAGCAAAATAAGAAATAAAAGAAAGTGAGAGCCTGCAAAGAGAAGCTAATATTTTGTTTCAAAATATGGACAGCAAGGAAACCTAGCTTCTGTTCTGGGTTCTGCCACTGCCTTGTTGTGTGACACTGGGCAAGTCATTGCACTTCTCTGTGGTTCAGTTTTCGTATCTGTAAAATGGGAATTAGAATGTCAAAGTCATTTTTATAAAGCACTTGAGGTACAGGGGATGTAAAGTGCTATATGTGATCAGTTTTAAGTATGAAGGAAATATTCTTGAATTAAGTCATCAGGTTTAAAACAAACAAAAGGAAGTAGTTCTTCACACAATGCACAGTCCATCTGTGGAACTTGTTGCCAGGAGATGTTGTGAAGGCCAGAACTATAACTTGGTTCAAAAAGGAACTAGAAAAGTTCATGGAGGATAGGTCCATCAGTGGCTATTGGGCAAGATGGTCAAGGATGCAATCTCATGCTCTAGGTGTTCTTAAACATCTGGATTACCAGAAGCAGGGAGTGGAGAACAGGGGATGGATCATTCAATGACTGACCATTCTGTGCATTCCCTTTGAAGGAGCTGGCACTGGCCTCTGTCGGAAGATGGACCAGTGCTAGCTAGATGGACCGGTATGGCTGTTCTTAAGAATCTATCCTGCCCTACTATACTATAGGCCAAGACAATAAGAGGGTTCAAAAAAGAACTAGGTAAGTTCATGCAGGATAGGTCCATCAATGGCTATTAGCCAGGATGGACAGGGATAGTGTCCCTAGCCTCTGTTTGCCAGAAGCTTGGAATGGGCGACAAGGGATGGATCACTTGTTGATTACATGTTCTGTTCTTTCCCTTTGGGGCACCTGGCATTGGCCACTGTTGGAAGACAGGATACTAGGCTAAATGGACCTTTGGTCTGACCCAGTATGTCTTTTCTTATTTACTTATGTACTGAAAGATAACATGCCGTCCCAAACCCATTAAGCCTTGCATATGTCATAGGCATGCAGAAATATATAGATATTCAGAGAGTTCTTGTTAGGATTGACATTCACAGCCACTCACATCCTACATACCACTGGATGAACCTTTCCAAGCCAGAGAATTTTCTTAGTAATATACTGGGGACTTGAACACCTGGACCCGCCTCAAGAATTGAAAATAAAAGAACAGTTCCCAAGTCAGTTTATAGGTAACGATAATGACACCAGCTCAGTAGATCCCAAAGTTCTTTACAAAAGGAGGTCAGTATCATTTTCCTCATTTTACATACAGCGATATTAAGGTACAGAAAGGTGAAGGGACTTGCCCAAGCTCATTCAGGTCAGTAGAAGAGCAAGGAATAGCATTGGGTCTTCTGAATCGCAATCCAGTGCTCTATCCACTAGGTCATAACACACCTCAGCAAACCAGCTCTTCCAAAAGTGAAATATAAATAATATGATTAATATATTAAAAAAAACAGCACAACTAAGATTGTTGGTTAATTTCTCAGCTCAAAGTAATATGCAACTCTTTAAGTCTCTTGGCAGGTATTTCGCTAGGATAGTGGTAATCCATAGAATCTTTTCTAGTAATACTATGGGATGTACACTCTGTTTTCTCACCTGTATTTTAAACTCTTAAGCAGACATGAGAGAGAAACTGTTTCAGGAAATGTAACATTTCCTGATGCTGCATATAACTTTATTATAATAATATTTACTAGCAAACAGAATAAATAAAGATGGTGGCTGCTGAAAAATGTCATTTTTAAGCATATAAGCACATACTCAGTCAGACAATGGTCCATCTAGCCCAGTATCTTGTCTTCCAACAGCGGCCAATTCCAAGTGCTTCGGAGGAATGAATAGAACAGGGCAATTATTGTCATTCACTCCTAGCTTCTGGCAGTCAGAGGCTTAGGGACACCTACAACATGGGGTTATATCCCTGACCATCTTGGATGTCCAAGATCATTCATGATTTTATAGACCTCTCTCATATCCCCCCTTAGTTCTCTCTTTTCCAAGCTGAAAATCCCAGTCTTTTTAAACTCTTCTCACATGGAAGCTGTTCAATACCATTAATTTTGTTGCCCTTCTCACTACCTTTTCCAATTCTAATATTTTTTTTTTTCTTAAATGGGGGAACCAGAACTGTGCGCTGTATTCAAGATGTGGGCATACAATGGATTTATATTATGGCATTATATTTCTGTCTTATTATCTATACCTTTCCTAACAGTTCCTAACATTTTTCAGAGTAGCAGCCGTGTTAGTCTGTATCGGCAAAAAGACAGGAGTACTTGTGGCACCTTAGAGACTAACAAATTTATTTCAGCATGAGCTTTCGTGAGCTACAGCTCACTTCTTTGTTAACTTTTTTGACTGCCACTACATTGTGCAGATATTTTCAGATAACTATCCACAGTGACTCCAAGATCTCTTTCTTGAGTGATAACAGCTAATTTAGAGCCCATCATTTCTTTGTATAGTTGGGACTATGGTTTTCCAGTGTGTATTACTTTGCATTATCAACACTGAATTTCATCTGCCATTTTGTTGCCCAGTCACCCAGTTTTGAGATCTCTTTGTAACTCTTTGCAGTGTGTTTTGGACTTAACTATCTTCAGTAATTTTGTATCTTCTGCATATTTTGCCACCTCACTGTTTGCCCCTTTTTCCAGATCATTTATCATTGGTGACAATCTCCAGGGTTGTGCAACTTCTTCAATTTTTTCTCCATGTTACAGAGTTGCAGCATCTCACAAACTGATCACTTGTATAAATCAGCAAAGGACCATTGGCTATGCCATTTTAAACCATATGAGGATCTGGCCCGGTGACTGCACAGACACCATGTAGAGTTAGGAGAGCCAGTTGCAAATAGTCAATATAATATATACTGAGCTAAGTAACTCAGCCATAGGAAAAAATGAACTAGAGCCAGTTTAATGCTGGAAGTCAATCATTAACACAAGTATGTTCTGTAGATTAATACTTCATTCCATGATTGGCTAAATTCTGTTTCTTAAATCAACACATTAGAGCAATAAGGTATTATGCTAATAGTTCTATTTGTTTTACATAATAATCCTGCTTAGTCATATATGAATAATGGTTAAGTATACACAGTGAATCTGTAAAATCTGGGGACATGCAGTGCCAAGAGCCGCTCCTACTTCATTGTTACCTGGGAGTCGAATGAGATTGGTAGAATAGTATTAGTTTGATTGGATGATTCCGGTCAGTCCTCTTCAATGCAATAAGAGTTAGTTACAGCAATTTTAAGTCTTTATTCTGAATCCTACTTTCAGCTCTATTGAACTTGAAGGTTTACGCCAAAATGTATTGTGGAGATTATGTAAGTATAATGATCAGTTCTGCCAAATCTTTCAAAGTTTTCAGTTTGAGTTGTCAACCTTAACAGAACATTAGGAGCCCAGATCCTCAGCTGGTATAAATAAGTGCACCTCCATTGTAGTCAATCTACTGCCAATTTATGCCAGCTACAGATCTTGCCCAAGGTTTATATGTGGTACCTAAAATGTGAACAACATGGAGAATGTTGTTTGTACTATTCACATGCAATGGCTAAATTAAAATTTTAGATCTAAGACAAAATGTGTCTTTTACCATTTACTTCTGAGGTCGAGATCAAGGTCTAATTTTGTACCATCACTAAATAATAATGATTTATATTGAACTATAGCATTTTGATTAACCCGTTTAAAAAAAAAGCAGATTTAAGTAACCTTACAAAATAAATACAAGCAGAAAGAAACTTAGTTAGAACTAATTTGATAGTCAAAAAACTTCTCAAGAAGTTTTATTTGCAGAATCAAAGAGAGCAGACTGGTATATTGGTTTAGAAAAAGTTTTGCTTTTCTGGAGTATGTCTTTTTCCTTTGAATGAGTCAACATGAATACATAGAAATTCAGCATGATTTGGTCTAAGAACAATTTAAGATGGAATATAAGATTTTACACTGTATAGACTTTTAATAGCTATTGTATCATACATTGTTACACAGTTCATTAAAAATAAACAAAACTTTTGAATCATATGGAATTAATAAATATTGCCATTTGTTATGTTTCATACATATTTATATATTTAAATTTCAGATCTTTTTTTTTAGAAGATGAATGTATATTCTGTGTTATAGTGTAATGTATATATATTTTTTGTCATTTATAAGCATTTACTTTTGTTGGGGATGTATTAAGTCATATTCAATTTGTTTATATATTGAAAACGAAAAATATTCAAAAATGAAAAATTGACTCTCCATTAAGTGACTAATCATGGGAAGTGGTGTTGATTAAATGAGCCAGATTAATAAATTGGAACCAAGGTCCATGCACTCAATACTTTGAGAGCAAAATATGAAACTGCTTTATATACACAACACATGGGTAATTGTGCCGTTTAAGGAATTTCAGAACCTTTTAATAATTAATGCTAGTGTAATAGTGTATTTTTCCAAAATGCTCTGTGTGTGCATCCCCAATTATTTTACAAATCAATACAGAAAGCATTCACAGTTTTTTCTTTAATTATGTATCTGAAGGCAAATTATTCCAGTCTCACTGACAAAGCATTTCTTTCTAGAAAACTATATTGCACTTATTTATTTCTCTAGACAAATAATTATTGAATAGGTTTCCATAATGTGTTTGTCTTTGATCTGCGATTTGAGATCTCGAGTCCATTACTAGACCTACAGCCCCACTAAAGAGCTAAAGGTTTGTTCTTTCTTCCTACTGAGTTATTAATGTATTTCATTTTACTAGAGTGAAAGAGGAAGAATTAGGCAGTCTGACACAACTAGAGGATTAATTTAATCTGCAGAAGTCACCAATTTCAGTTTCTTTTCTTCTGATTAAACAAGTATTTGACTAATTAGTATCATGTACTGATAGTATTGCCTGGCATTAATATTTGTATATTACATTATCACATAAGGGAATAGTTTCACTTTTTAGATCACTGGCATTAATATTAGTATTTTACATGATCATATAAGGGAATAGATTGCTAAAGATTGCTAAATATAATATTACTAAGATTTAATGATATTGCATCTATTTGATCTTATTATAACTTGTAAACAGAGTCCAGTATTATCAAATAGATAGTCTAAAATTCCTCTATATTTTGTCTGTTTGTTCACTGTGTTTAACTGTAAGTTACCCTTATTATGTCAAGCAGGGGAATAGAGGGAATGCTCAAGAGTAAGGTAGTGCTCAGTGTAAAAGAGTGTGTCAAAATCTGACCGTATTCTTTCCCTGAACAAAATACTGTCAAATTCTCTCGTGGTATAAATCGGCATGTCTGCATTGAAGTGTGCCCACTTACGCTCTCCCTGAGCTGGGGTGGGAAGAGAAGGGGAATAAGTGGATCCTTGATTGGTATATGTCAGTAGAACATTACTCCCCTACCCCTCAGAAGAAAAAGAAGAGGCGATATTGAGACTTTGACGTGTGTCTGAGTCACAGTCCCTCCCAGGGCTAGTTCTGGCATGGTGCAGTTTCACACAATCTTTTACGGAGGGCTAAATGCACAATCTAGCCCTAACTATTTCCTAGAGATATCCCAATACAATATTAATTTAGAAACACAAGAAAAAGCTAAATCATAATTAGCATTACTTTTAGAATTATTAGTTAATGTTTTAAAATAATCATCATTTTTGTATATGGCTGGGTGGAAGATTACCTTGATTGGAATACATGAAGGCTTAAGAATGCAAATCAGAAAGTGCTCACAAAAGCAATCTTGCCAGACAAAGAAACATTATCTGACTTCATTATTGTGATTGCATACTGGAAATGGCTCCCAAGAGTACACAAACAGAAAAACTACCAGAAATTAGATAGGAAGGCAGCCAGTGTCCTTTATAAAATACATATATCAGGAAAAGACAGGAGGATTTGGAGGATGACTGAATTAGCTATGTTGAAAAGTTTCCATTCCATTATTTCATCATATAATTTTCAAATGATGTGAAATGTATTTAATAAATTCACACAAATCAAAACTACTCTTAGCAATTTTTATCTAATAATAATATAATATATGAAGATTACCTATCTCATAGAACTGGAAAGGACCTTAAAAGGTCATTGAGTCCTTTCCCATGCTTTCACTAGGAGGACCAGGTACTGATTTTGCCCCAGATCCCTAAATGGCCCCCTCAAGGATTAGAGTTCATAACCCCAGGTTTACTAGGTCAATGCTCAAACCACTGAGCTATCCCTCCTCACAGAAGCTGTACCACAGAGGATCTCTTTGAGGAAGCATAGCTAGTTCATAAGGGACTGCAGCACATAGCTAGCTTTAAAGCATTAATTTCCTTTTAGAGGGTATTCACAGCTGAAAACATTCAGTCCAAGGAAATCTGACTTAGATTGCTTGTTATCAGCGGTATGACTTACTGAACAAATACTATTAGAAGGTTGTTCATATTTCAGATTACTTTTTCCACCATAAGACTGCATTGTCTGAACTTTACACGCCATAATTTGATAAAAGCTGTGAAAGCAGATAGCTACAGCCTCAGCCTTTACTGAGCCTTGTGTTATACTGCTCAAAGCTTTGGTTGATGGAAGAAAATGTTGTAACTTTCTTACTGTTACTTAGACCTGAGAGACCAGTGCAAACAAGTTTTGCCTACTTTTTATGAATTCTGAATCACTTTTCAGTCGCCATCCCTTATTTCTTCATTCCCCTCCCACTTCATCCAAGCAAACGAGTTTTATGTTTTCACAACTGTTTGGGACTATTATTCAAATAGTTACAGGCATTTACGTGCAAGCAAGCACATCCACATATAAAGTGATCAGTCAGGCCACACCTATGACAACTGGCCATGTATTTTGGAGGCAGCAAGAGACTATAAGTGAATTTTAAAATCATTGGGTCTCTCAGATAAAATAAACAAATACAACATCAGCATGAGGGACAGTGAGAAGCAGCAGGGATGGGAGGACAGAAGGGTAGGTAAGATGGAAGATGCTCGAACAGCAGAAAGTTCCTTTGCTTGTGGACACTTTGCACATGTTCCAGCCTCAGAAGATGGAGGGATGTTTCTGGAGTGGGTCCAGCCACTAAGGTGGGTGATAAGAAAACAGAGGGAGAACTCCCCTGTAGAATCACCTTGATGTGGAATTATATAGAGCAAGGGTCAGATCTGCAGCTATCCATCCACTGACTAGTTACACAAGTTCCAATGGTAAATTATTCCCTTACTCAACCCTAAAACACTCCACAGGATGACCCTCATGTTCCTCCTTGACTCAGGAGTAACTGACTCTCTGCTAACTTGGTTCCCTGATACATCTTCTCTCTCACTTGAAAAACCATGATGAATGCTACCTTTTCAAACAGTGTTACAGCAAAATCAGTACCTAAGTAGACCAAAATGTTGTGACCAATATGTCAAAGTGAAAACAATATCTTTAAAATTAACATACAATGTACTCTTTGTTAAGCCCTTGCACGTGTGTTTTGCATTTTTCTTTCACTGAACCTTATCTAGTATTTTTAGTCTGTTGGTGTAACCACATTTCCAAAATTGTCACCTAAATTTATACCCACAAAAACGCACTTAGATGCAGCTGCGGGTACAAAAGCCACATTTGAGTAATTGCACATGCCACGTTCTGGTTTATGCATATAAATGTGGAGTTTATGCATGCATGGATATTTTTGAGGGCAGAGGATTTGAAAATATGACCCATAGTCATGTATATAGTAGTATAAATGTACCCAGTGCTGTATAGTAGCAAGAGCATACATAAATCAGGGAGTGTCCACTACAACTTGAATGTGAGATTTTAGAAGTTTCATGAAGACAATGGCTGGAGCTTGAAGTACATTTAGTAGAGAAGATATTGTCAGCATATAGGGATGTGTGGAAGAGGAGTCAGGAGCTGGCAAAGAAGCTGAGGCAAGAGGGCAGATCATCAGTTGATGTAAATCATTGTAGCTCCATTGATACCAGCTGAGGTTCAGGCCCATGTTTTCTGAATGCTCTCTAGAGAACGCTATTTCCTAAAGGCCAAATTTTGATGTGTTTTTATTTGAATGGATATAGGTCAGGTTCCAGATGATAATAAAAAGGTTCACAGTCCTGAATTCAGTTTCTTTATATACTAGAGTCCCCTTGGGAAATTGAAAGTACATTTAGATATTGGAGAAATTTAAAACTGCTTATTTATCTTGGGTTCCTCCCCAGAATAGTATCAATAAAAGCTATTTAGGGGAGGAATCTACTTAATGTGATTGATTTATAATCAGTGAAAATAAATCGTCCTTCTATAGCTCTCATGTGTAAACTATAGTTAAAAGCCCATTTAATGTCCATATATAAGAACTGTCTGATACCTATGCAAGAATCACAATTTATCATGACTATGAGTCTAAACTCAGTCTGCCTGGGTTTTATACCTGTTAATCTACCAAAATGTAAAGGCATAAATGAATTACTCACTACAATATTCATAGTATCATAACTCTGGACAACATAGAAAGTGAATTACTTCAGTGCAACAACTCTAATAATCAAAATGCATATATAGGGCATTAGCAACTCACCGCAGAGCAGCACAAATGTCAAGTTTGGGCCTGGTTCTTCAAGGTTTCTAGCGCTCTCAACTACCCATCTCACAGAATTTGCTGAACACCTTGCAGAACTAGACTCCTAGTGCATACTATACTTCCCTTTCAACTTAGTCCTACCACTGAAGTCAACAGGAGTCTGGCTTGTTTATTTGTTTCTCTACGTTGAATTTATTACTGGAGAGATCTCTGTCATTTCTTCTGTCTGAAGAAGAATTTATACCAACCTCTCCTTTCCTTCCTCAGCAGAGCTTCAAATGCTCAATTCTGAAATCACTGGCTGACATTTTTGCTCCCTTAAGGCCTCATCCAAAGCCCAATGAAATCAACAGAAAGGCAACCATTGACTTTAACCATAAGCTTTGGTTCAGGCCCTAATGCCAGAAAAGGTAAATGATTCAAGTGTTTCTGTTCTTTTTAACATTCAGACAGGAATCCTGTCATTTGAAAAACATTTTGTTTTGCTCATGGTGCTGGGTTGGATAAAGATCTATTTAGAGAAATTAAATGAAGTGAAAACACCCCTAAAATTTACATTGGCATCATCTTTCTTGCAGAAAACTGCAATACCATTTTTACTGCAGTAGAGTTAATATCACCATGAGATGTAATTTCTGCATTCAGCAAATGGCAATATGTGTATTGTAAGTGTGAAATTCAGCCTCACAAGGTTGCCATGAGCATGAAGATCACTAAGATCTTTGTAGTTTAGTTTCTTGTTCTGCCATTTCTCTGATTTTAGTAGTTTCATATTTCAGCACCACAGTCAATTATTCCCCATGTATACTGCTGCCTAATCATTTTTATATGTGGAAAGCAGCAAAAGCATAGTCAATTTAGTGAGGTCAGATAATATTGCACTTTACACTGGGGATAAAATACTGTGGCTGTACTATTGGCCTGCTGTCAATAATTAAAGTCTGACTTTTCCACTGAGGAAAACTTCAAATACATGAGACTAAAAGTAGTCTATAGGGTCACGAAGAGTCACTAAGGGTCTAATCTAACTTCTACTGAGGGGAATGGAATATGCCTATTGACTTCAATGAAAACTGGATTGGGCCCTAAAATAGGCAGACCTTAATGCAGCAATGGCCTACAAGATTATTCAAGTATTTTAGTAGACACCTCCGTATTCTGAATGCCACAAATATCAACACAAACCCAATTTTAGCAATCTAAAACTGAACTCATATTACTGTAATTACAGGGAAAGTTTGGGTTTAAATAAACCTATTCTTCTGTAGATCAAAGAAATTTAGTCAGTCCGGAGATCAAAGGTTTGGTTTTAGCTTTTTAAGGTTTAAGTATAAGAGTAATGAATTACAATAAAGGAACAGCAACTTTAATGATCAAACTTTCACAAGCTTATTTTAAACTTCATTTCTTTCTTTAAGGTAAGGGCAAAATGTTATTCGTGCACCTCTGACCTAGTTTTTGTTCTTAATCCAGTGTTTTGACTATTGCTACTCTCTTTCCTGGCTCTTTTTAAGATTCTTTTTCTGTAGCAGCAAAAACAAGGAGTCCTTGTGGCACCTTAGAGACTAACAAATATATTTGGGCATAAGCTTTCATGGGCTATAACCCACTTCATCAGATGAACAGAGTGAAAAATACAGTAGGTATTCATATACAGCACATGAAAAGATGGGAGCTGCCTTACCGAGGGCGGGGGGGGCTCAATGCTAATGGGGCCAATTCAATCAGGGTGGATGTGGCCATTCTCAACAGTTGACAAGAAGGTATGAATATCAACAGAGGGAAAATTACTTTTTGTAGTGATCCAGCCACTCCCAGTCTCTATTCAGGCCTAATTTGATGGTGTCAAATGTGCAGTTGGTGTCAATATTGCTTAAGGTAAATTATCGTATACCATCGTTTCCTTAGGGCTAGTAGTTCTCCTAGTAGCCATATTAGTTAATTCTTTACCTTTCTTCTATTTAGGGTGGCTTTAATTAGCAACAGAGTGTTTTCTCTTACTTTTCTTAGCTGATCATCCACAGCTGATGACCTGTCTCAAGGCATTTGTCACTACCTGTTTCCTATTTTGGAAAGGAAACTGTAGTAACTCTAACTTCTTATTGTCTGTTATTTATGGTGTGCTCTGTGGCCTTGAAAAATATTTTACGCTAATCTTCAGAAACAGTTATTGTAAGATGATTGCTGTCTTTGAGCTGCTGGAATTTGATGTACCAGTGTTATGCCTTGTCTAATAATTTCATTCTGATTGATGGGGAGTTGTTACTTGAATTATTCAGAACGCTGTTGGATATTTCATTCACTGGAGGGTGTTTAAAGGCTTATTTCACCTATGGACTGGGAGATATTTCTTTGAGAGATTTCACTGCTATGGTCAGGATTTTCTAAGGATGTGTTAGGCAAAGTGTATTTTGAAAATTAAAGTAAGGTAGGGAAATGACAAGGGGGAAAGAATAAGCACTCCTGCAGGGGCCGTTCTAAAGCCCAAGCAGATGGAGGAGCAGTCATAAGGTGTGCAGTATGGTGTTTTTTTTTCCTTCTGCTTCTCCTAAACATAATAGATCAAAAGAGCCATATGATGTACAGATAAAACACAGGCAGCCATGGACTGAAAACTGAGTATGCTAGTTTCAGGCATAGCAGAACTCAGTCAGCCTGCACAAAGGAAAACAGTAATATTTGTAACTGCATTTTGGTGTTCAAATAGCTCTCAAAACATGCCTCAAAATAAAACTGATTATTCTGCTTCATTTGTCTTGGTTAGAGAATTACAAACTGGCCCAGCCCTCCTCTCTGGGCTGAGACCAGCCTATTGTAATTGGATCCTATTATTCAGTACCAGCCAGGGCTTCTAAGCCCTGTGCGTCTGGGTAGTGACTGATCACTGTTTCTTTCTCTGGGTCTTGTAGGTGCATCCCTGCATTCTGACACTTTCCTTGGTTAGTGGAACTCTGCAGTCTAACTATCTAGACTCCAGAACCAATGCTCAACCCTCCCCAGCCTCCTCCCTGCCATTTTCCTTCTTACATTCTTCATGGGCAAAATGGTTGTAAAGCAAGGAACAAAAGCTTAATAAAAGAATTTAAGCCACAATTATTTCCTCTTTAAAGAAAAGCAAACAAGAGTTACAGATCTATGGAAAAATAACAAATAGCCCTGAACAAGACTTCCTCAGTCAGATCTCATGCTACCTATAAATCCTGAGTTCTGGCTAGTATTTTTAAGCTAGCTAGAGTCTCCCCTGCCTTCCTAGAAAGGTTTGCTTATAAATAGCAACAGAATAGCTTTTTACTTAGAGAAGCAGCCTCCTTAAATAATGACTCTCATATTTAGTCAGGGGCAGCTTTCCCAACCATGTGCTTAGCGTCAGGAACTATGGACGTAAGCGTCTTCAGCTGAGTTTGGGGCTAACTAGCACATCCCTCAGGCGGGTTAATGAGCTCAGCTGGGCTGCAGCAGATTTACCTGATTGGTCAACCCTCCTACTTGGCTGCAAGGCATCAACATATCTGCATTTAAGCTCAGCAAGGGCAACAGATTACTAACTATTCAATATTTGAGCCTACAACTTCATTCTCTTCTATGCCTCCTTTGTTTCTAGTCTTATTCTATATCTGCTCCTACCTTGTGTTTGTCTTGTTCCTATCTACCTCAGCTCTCCTTCCTTGCCTGGTTCTTGATTTTGATTCTGACTTCTAATTTCTGTTCCCAGCTCTGATCACGAGGTAAAACTGTTATGCTCATACAAAGTACCTGACATTTTTATAGGGGAGAAGGCAACATGCTGCATTTATTGAGAATACAGTAATTAGCATACACACAGTTTTGCCAGTTGATGTTTATAGTTATCAGTTTGGATTAATTTAGTGGCCAACCAGATTGGCTGCAGAGGGGAGCCAGGATTTGTTGGTCACAATCTGATGCTTTTGGAGTTGTGGCAAGATAAACCTGTGAATCAGAGTGTAGGGGAATAGCGAACAAACAGTTGGCTAAGTTGATTACTGAAAAATAGTTTGATGTGGCATGGACCTTTTGTATAACCTATGTTATGTCTGCCACAATAGGAGCCATAGGTATTGTACCTTTGTTAATCCTTTTATAGCCAGTTAGGTACCAGGACTGGTTGTCTGTCAGATTTGTTTCTACCAATGCCCCAGAATTCCTTTCTGCTATTTAAAAAAGGGGTGGCTGGCATGATAAACTATGGCTTTTAATCCAAATATAAAATCTTATCCCTACAAAACCACCCATATCCTAGTCCCTGACACTTAGACCAGGAAACTCCAGCCCTATTCTCCCAGAAAAGTTTCTGTGTAGAGAGTCCAGTCAAAGGCCCTGTTAGTAGAAAACCCCTTGGTCTAGTAGGGAATAATTATTCAACATTGATGGCTCTCTCATTGATAGTCATCTCCAAGGTGTCCCACTGCCTAATGTGAGCACACAATGTCTAGAATAGATTGCCCTTGTCAATATTAGTCTGGTTTTCCAAAGATGATTACAATGCAAACTAAGGGTTACAATCACACAATTGCATTCTTATAACAAAATGGTTTTAACTTAACTCAATCTGTCTCTCAAATGACTGCAACAGATTGTGGCTGGGCTCTGCATCAGTGTGTAAGGAAGATGAAGTGCACAAAGGATAAGGGTGTGTCCCCTAATTCTCTTCTGGGTGTCTTGCTCCCCTGGCATTATTTGGGAGCCGTCTCTGTACGTTCCCCAAGAACAAGGGCTGCAATTGTGCCACAAGCAGAAGTGAAAGCTCCTTCCACAATCTTTCTTCTTTCCCCACCAAAAGCACCTGCATAAGGGCCAGGCATTACCTAGCACTAACATATAGTGACTCATGGAGATCTGAATTCTTTTCCAAATACTTTCTTCCCCCAAGTTTCTCGCCATGCACCATCATGTCTCCACAAGATGGCACATGCCACAGAATACAGAGGGTCAGATCCTCAGCCAGTATAAATCAGCATAGCTCCATTGATTTCCAAGACAGGATTTACTTCAAAGTTATTCATTTACACCAGTTGAGGGTCAGGTTCTTTGAAATTACTATTGGCCACCACAATGTGGTTGTCATCCCTCTCCTTTGACTAACTTTCAGTTAATATTATAAAGCTCTTTGAAATCCCTTGGTCCTGTATAAAAGGTTTGTAATTGTAACATACAGAAGACAATGAAGAATCATATATAGTTACCACACTGGAGTCAAGCCTGAACTTGTCCAAAGTTCAGATACAGCATTTGGCTCAGACCTATATCTGCATTTTATGAAGATTTGGGGAAAAAACAGATGCAATGAAGTTTTGTACATGCTGGAACCCCAAAGACTTTCAAACTAGATGTATCAAATGATCTAACTTACAAAAAGTGCTTCAGGATGGCTTTCAGAAAATAAAGTAATGAAAGTAGTCCTGGCAGAAAATGGACATTCAAAGCTTCAAATTATAAGGACTGGGGATCCATATCTTACAGATAAGAAGGGCATTTTCTTAAAAAAAGCACAGTTCTTTTTTTTCTTTGTATTTATTTTCATAATACTAGCTCTGAGTTAAAAGCCAGCCACTGAGGAGTTAGTATTTCAGGGCCTTAATGGAGGCTTTAATATTACATGCAGCAGCACAAACTTCAGGTCAATGACTTATTGTATCTTGGTGGAATTCTGGGTCTGCTGAGAAACCAGTCAAAGTTAGATGAAAGCTACAATGACCAGCTAATTAGGAAGTGGACTCTGACACAAACATTTGTGTGAGATAGAAGCCAAGATCAAAGCTAAGTACTGTGTGAGGTAATTTAATATTTTGGAACGAGCTGTGTGCTCAAATTTTGTTCTAGGACTTTTATTAAAAATGTTTTTCTTGTACTATGTTTTCTAGAAGGAGTTGTCTTGAAGTTATATATGTAATTCTTTCCATTTAAAATCATCATTCCTTTGATTTGATGGTAATGTAGTTGTCTGTTTATTGGCTTGGATTTTCCTTACTAACATTGGGCCTGGTATACTGAGCTGAGCAGTACCTCTTAAGAGGCCAATTGAGGAAATTTAGCATATGCAAGGATCTGGCCTGTTGTCAAAGATCCATAATTTATATTGTGTGGTGCTTTTCTGGACAAGAGTGCATATGCTTTATGCACTCCCCTTCTCTGTGCTCATGATCACCTCTAAGCCATATGCTAGTAATTGTTTCTTTTCTACAGAAGGGACTTAAACCCATTTTGGTTTGGGAGTTTCAAGAACGTGTACTTGTGAGCACAAATTATTGATGCTCACTACATCTCAGTTCTGACTGACAGGTTATATCTTTTGAAAAAAGTTCTTTGTAAAAAATTAATAGTCTCCCAAATGGTGGAAACCCATTAGTAGAGACATTTAAAAGTAGACTGGATAGGGTGAGAAAATAGATTGTAAGGTACAATTTCTTAATGGAGAGAAGGATGGTCTAGCTCAGTGATAGGCAACCTATGTCACGCATGCCGAAGGCAGCACGCGAGCTGATTTTCAGTGGCACTCTCACTGCCCAGGTCCTGGCCACCAGTCCGGGGGGGCTCTGCATTTGAATTTAATTTTAAATGAAGCTTCTTAAACATTTTAAAAACCTTATTTACTTTACATACAACAATAGTTTAGTTATATATTATAGATTTATAGAAAGAGATCTTCTAAAAATGTTAAAATGTATTAGTGGCACACAAAACCTTAAATTAGAGTGAATAAATGAAGACTCAGCACAACCCTTCTGAAAGGTTGCCGACTCTTGGTCTAGGTGTCCAGTAGGTCTTATCCCTCTTTAATCACTATGACCCATGTCCTCATGTCTGCCACAGCTTTTGCTTGGCTCACTTGGAGCTCTGTGGCAGACATGAGGACATGGGTCATAGCAAGTAGAGATAGATAAGACCTTCTGGACATCTAGACCAGCCTTCTGTCCACTAAGAAATTGTTCCGTACAATCTAATTCCTCACTGTGTTCAGTCTACTTTTAAATATCTACTAATGTGTTTCCACCATTTGGGAGACTATTGATTGGCCTAAAAAGATGTTTGCCAGGAATCTTTCCTTTTTCTTAATTTAATTCCATTACTACTAGCTATCATATTTTGCATCATGCCAAACAATTCCTCCCTATTTAATCACACTTTTCACATTTTTGCTGACAATTGTTTCACTTTGTATAGCTTGGCTAAACAGTGAATATGTTTAAGCCCCAATCCGGCAGCTGGATTCACATGAACTATTGTGCCCATATGGAGCACTATGAAGGTCAATGCTGTCCCATACAGGTACATGAATTAGTCATGAAAATCCAGTGAGAGCACCGCTACCTTAGTTATTTTAATCTTTCCTCATAAATCATGCCCTCTAACCCTTCCATGTTTGTTGCTATTCTTCCAATTCTTCCACTATTGACTTCACGTCTGAGATGATTTTTTTTTTTAAATAATGGAGATATACCTACCTCTAGAACTGGAAGGGACCCTGAAGGGTCAGTGAGCCCAGCCCCCTGCCTTCACTAGCAGGACTAACTACTGATTTTGCCCCAGATTCCCTAAGTGGCCCCCTCAAGGATTTAGCTCATAACCCTGGGTTTAGCAGGCCAATGCTCAAACCACTGAGCTAACCCTCCCCAGCCTGTGATACTTCATTGATATTAGTCATATGACCTCTGTATGGCATATAAAATGGTTGTTTCTATTTACAGACTTTCACCTCTGAATCACAACCTTTCTTCAAGGGTAAATAGAAACAACCATTTTATATGCCAGAACCAGTATATTCACTGTAACTGAATCTCTGCAGGATAACCTCTTTTCCCTTAGAGGCTGGAGAATTAGGCAGAGAAAAATAACTTCAGCATAAAGTAGGAGTAGCAGTTTCACTAGATTTTGTAATTTATTTTCTATCACATCTGCCTATAATATAAATTATGTCTATATAACAATACATCAAAGAATCTCTGCAAATTTTTCTCTGTACTGGACACTATGGAAATACCTAGACAAATTAGATTTAGATTGTTTCCATTGATCTTTCACATTCATCTCGAAATAGCCATAAGCCACATCAGTCTAATGAAAACATCTTCTCCACCCAATCTTAAAAACAAATTCCATGTGCATGCCATAGGTTACTGATCTATTGTGAGTGCTAAATTTAAAAGAGCAGTTGAATCTAACAGACTGGAATTAATTACAATTTCCACTTCTGAAATGATTTTTTCTGGTGTGTCCATACTTTTGGTGGCTTATTTAAGCAATAAGACATCTGCTTGATCTTAAGAAATTTAAACTAAAATGGCTTTCTTGTGCTAAGTTTGAATGTAAGATGCTGTTTAGTTGCCAACTATTTCTGAAACAGTGAACTATGTATGTCAAATTTGCTCCAAATGTTCTACCATTTTAAAGCTGGACAGAGAGCATTGTAACTGAATGCAAGTTGTGTTTTCACTTTCTCCTACTGCCAAAGGCAGTTTTAAAGCCCTGGAACTTTGTACTAAACAAAGCAAGATCTTTATTTGAATTCTGCTTAGGGCATCTTATTTTTTATAATCCTCACAACTATATTTAAATGATGCTGTTTTGTTTAATTTTTCCTCAACTTGAATTTTTTTGAAAGTGGCTAACTTAAAGCATTGCTTTTTGATTCAGCATCTGTCAAATAATATCCTAACTTTTTCTTTTTAATTGCTAAAAGTGTTTCCCCTCCTGTTTTTCAGGTGGGCCTGAGACTAACATCAAACAAATCTGAATATCCTTTGTCCTCTTTTTCTCTTTATACATCTGCCTCTTGTGTACTTGAAGTAAACAAATATCTTTCTCTAATCTCAGGTGTTATAGTAACTGTAGGAACTATTTGCGACAATAGGTACCCAATTTTCAATGGAAATGTGATCATCAAGTTGACTGTGCCCCTTTAATGAGGTTGGAACGCAAGGATTAACATAATATTATTTACTGGTCACTTGTGAAATATTGCTTTGTAGCCTCATAGAAACTAAAGTATGTGTTCTAAGTGTCAATGGGTTCCAAAAAAACAGGTTTGATGCCTGATCTTGCAACCTTTACTCATTTACAGACATAGGTTCCAAAGGGCTTCAGTGCTTTACTCATTAAAGAAAGGACTATTCATATGAACAAGGGTTCCAAAATCTAGTGGTTCATTCATAATTCTGCTGATGACATCTTGTATATAATTAATGATCAGTTACAAATAACACTCTCTCTTTTCCCCCTTAGCAGATACAAGGAACAATCTTCCCAGCTCCAAATTTCAACCCAGTTATAGATGCCCAGATGCTGGGGGGAGCCCTACAGGGAATAGGTGTGTATCCTGACTGCCAATTCCAAGCCATCTCTTCTTTCAGCCCATCCTTGGAAACACCTTTAGAAAAAGGCATCAAGCATGGAAAGAGATAACCAATGATTTATTTAATTTATTTTTAACTAAAAATCATAAATCACTGACATTAAAAGAAACTCTGCAATTGCAGTGGAAGGAATTAGAGTATGTTCAGGGTAGACACAAGCCTACAACAACTTAGTCAAAGCTTTTGGGGGTTTTGTACTAAACTTCCTTTTCCTAAAGATTATCTTTTATTTCACCAGCACTCTTGAGACAAAAGAAAACTCTCTTAATTATGACATCTAAAATTAGCTATTCTCAAAGGATACTGGCTTTTAAAATACCAATCATGTCTGGGGGAAGAAAAAAACGAGACAAGATTACCTTATTGATTCCTCTTGAGGAGTAGCTAATCTATGGACTGAAAGCAAAAACCAGATAAAAATGCAGTTCACCAAAGCATTTTTTCTCTTCAGGTTTTTGTTTTCCTCTTTGGGTATTGTTAATATTGCTGGGGGTCAGTATATTTAATGTTTGAATGAGACATTTTCCTCATCAGGATAGCTGTCTGCATGGAAAGCTTTCAAATTCACCCTGCTAGGCTTTTTACGAGTATTAAAACTAGGGCTGCCAAACAATTAAAAAACTAATCACAATTAATTGCGAGGTTAAAAAAAATCAGGATTAATTGCAGTTTTAATCATATTGTTGAATAATATATCATTTATTTAAATATTTTGGATGTTTTCTATGTTTTCAAATATATTGATTTCAACTACAACACAGAATACAAAGTATACAGTGCTTACTTTATATTTTTTGTTACAAATATTTGTACTATAAAGAGAAAGAAATTGTATTTTTCAGTTCATCTCATAAAATTACTGTAATGCAATTTCTTTATCGTGAAAGTGCAATTTATAAATATATAATTTTATTTTTTACATAACGGCATGCAAAAATAAAACAATGTAAAACTGTACAGCCTAAAAGTCCACTCAGTCCTACTTCTTGTTCAGCCAATTGCTAAGACAAAGAAGTTTATTTACATTTATGGGAGATAATGCTGCCCACTTCTTAATTACAACATCACCTGAAAGTGAGAACAGATTTTCTCTTGGCACTGTTGTAGCGGACATTGCAAGGTATTTACATGCTAGATATTGTAAACATTAGTATGCTACCTTGATGCTTCAACACCATTTCAGAGGACATACTTCTATGCTGATGATGGGTTCTGCTCAATAATGATCCTAAGCAGTGCAGACTGACACACATTCATTTTCATCATCTGAGTCAGATGTCACCAACAGAAGGTTGATTTTCTTTTTTGGTGGTTTGGGTTCTATAGTTTCTGCATCAGAGTGTTGCTCTTTTAAGACTTCTGACTATATCTTCCACACCTTGTCCCTCTCAGATTTTGGAATGCACTTCCGGTTCTTAAACCTGGGGTCAAGTGCTGTAGCTATCTTTAGAAATCTCACATTGGTACCTTTGCGTTTTGTCAGGTCTGTAGTGAAAATGTTCTTAAATCGAACAACATGTCCTGGGTCATAATCCAAGACTGCCGTAATACAATATATGGCAGAATGCAGGTAAAATCACAGAGCAGGAAACATACAATTCTCCCTCAAGGACTTCAGTCACAAATATACTTAATGTATTTTTTTTTTTTAATGAGCGTCATCAGCATGTAAGCATGCCTTCTGTAATGGTGGCTGAAGCATGAGGGGTATATAAATGTTTAGCATATCTGGCACTTAAATACCTTGCAATGCCCACTACAACAATGCCATGTGAATGCCTGTTCTCACTTTCAGGTGACATTGTAAATAAGAACTGGGCAGCATTATCTCCCGTAAATGTAAACAAACTTGCTTGTCTTAGCAATTGGCTGAATAAGAAGTAGGACTGAGTGGACTTGTAGGCTCTAAAGTTTTACATTGGTTTGTTTTTGAGTGCCATTATGTAAAAAAAAAATCTACATTTGTAAGTTGCATTTTCACAATAAGATTGCATTACAGTACTTGTTTGAGGTAAACTGAAAAATGCCATTTCTTTATCTTTTTTACAGTGCAAATATTTTTAATGAAAATAAAACTATAAAGTGAGCACTGTGCACTTTGTATTCTATTGTAATTGAAATCAATATATTTGAAAGTGTAGAAAAACCTCCAAAATATTTATAATACATTTAAATTGATATTCTATCATTGTTTAATAGTGTGATTAAATCTGTGATTGTGATTATATTTTTAATAGAGTTAATTTGTTTTGAGTTAATCACTTGAGATAACTGTGAATAAATGACAGCCCTACCTAAAACACCAAATCTGGCATTCTGTCCAGCCATTTTCTTGAATGGAGGATATGTGCCTCCATTCAGCTATGTATACTATGTCCCAGGAAATACCAAAAAGTATTAAGTACAGTCTGCCTCTTCTTTTTGATTGATTAAGCTGGTCACATGATAAGGTTTCTCATATTTTACTATTCTTTAAGCAAGAACTTTTAATGAGTCATATTTTCACTGGGATTAAAATAGACAAGATTCTGTTCATCACCTATTAAATACAAATTGCAATAACACATTTTAATATACTTTAAACTTAATAATATAAAAACATGGGCATAAGCTTCTGTTTTCATGCATGACTACTTATCTGACAAAATTAAAGCAGTTTTGACTTCACTGAAGCTATGTCCATTTACTCCCCACAGACTTTGCCCTGAAGAGTCGGCAGTTTGTTGCCCCAGTCTAGCTAACAAATGTGCATGTAATAAAATTACTCACATTAGTAGACCCAATGAGCAACAATGGGAGTACTCACATGAGTAATGTTACTTATGGAGATAAACAATTGCTGTGTTGAGCACTACCTTCAAGGATGGACAAATCACTTTCCATTATAAACAAACCTCCTGAAGGAACTGTTCTCTGAAAAGTAAAAACAACATACTGGATTTGAAACTGTACACTTCTTGAGTCGGAGGCTACATCATTGAAAGGAATGGGAGCTTTGCTATTGACTTCAGTGTGCACAGGATCAGACCCTAGATGAGAAATAAAATGGCATCCATCTCATTCATGAGAGCCAACAGCCTGCCATGTGGTGAGGAAATGGTGCTTGGCCAATTAAACAAGACAATCTACTGTATTATCCACTGTAAATCTACTGTATTATAGACTGATGACATTCTATTCAGAATTTGTGGTTATACTGTAGAATGTTTGATTACCATGATCAGCACTTGGTAACATAATACAGGCCATATTTCTTGCAGCTAATATAAAATTTGTCTAAACAGAACCTGAGTTAAAACTCAGACAATAAAATCTGCATAGTCCCAAAAAAATCAAGAATTCATTCAGCATAATGCTAAAGAACCTTAAAGGCTATCCTCCAACACCATGCTACCCATCACTAAAGTTTCCATTCAAAAACTTCTGTGGGTTATCTGCAACTTTCACTTAAACACTTTGGTTTTTGACATTTGAGAAGTTAGTTATTAATCAACCATTTTTCCAAGTCAGATGCAATATGACAATTAAAACCATTTCATTAATGGACTTGCTGATATAGAGAATCATCATATCAGTTGCATAAAGTAGTATTTATGGAAGGGTTATATAAAGCTGGTAATTGATTAAAGAAAATACTGAATAATAATATTACTAATATGGATTTAACGTTACTAATGAGAAACTACATCTGGCAAACTAATCTCATTTGCCCATTTTTAATACTCTGAAATGTTATTGAAGAAACAACCACTAATTCATGTAAGTTCACTGAAGATGATCAGCAGTCCGAACATATGTAACAAAAGTAAGGTACATTGTAGTGGATATTCATATTTCATCCCTCACAGATTCAGTGAAAGTGTTAAAAATAGATGGAAATAAAAACTTACCTGATATCTAGCTACCTTTACGCATTTGTGTTTCTAACTGAATGGTAAAATCTCCCTAAAATAGTCTGCAAATAGCACAGGCAGATATTGAGTTTTCAATTACATTTTTCATCAGATTCCATTTTCAACTAAAGATATCCTGAAATATTTTAAGTTTTCATTTAAGTTGGTCATGGCTTCTGTTGAGCTACAGGCTCAATGAATTTTTTCATGAATTTCAAGAAATGAAAAATTTAAGGGTTTGTTTGTTTGTTTGTTTTTAAGTAAAATCTTTTGGTGAAAAAATCATGTAATTTTTAAATCAGCTCTTTGTAAAGCTACCACTGTTCCTTCCAGTCCCCCACTGACTCATTTCTAGTGTGATGCCCACTGACCCTGTCAACTGACCATACCTAAGTCAAGGTCCACTGGGAGACTCACAGTTGAAAATAACCTTATGATTGTAATGATTCCCAATTTCAGAACCATTGCAACAAAAATCAGATTATCTGCTGCAGAGCAAAATGTTTCTCCTGATTTGCATTGTAGACTTGGTCTTAGAATTTTAATTGTATTGATTTATGGAATGTGATATGTTTTCAATGCTGACAAATGCTTGGTCAAGCATCACAACTTTAAACTGAGCACTGAAATGAGTCTGACACAGCAATGAAAGAGAAGCCTTGAAAAATGAGTAGAAAACCTATTTGAAAAGCTTATAAATACAGTAGTGGTACACTTCTGTATATAGACCAGATTCTCTGCTGCACTCAGAATCTGCTAGGCATAGCAGAAAAGAGTCATTTGCAACTCCCTGATCATGAGGCTGGTGCTACACTGGTCCCAGTCTCAGAATTCTTCTGAGCCAACTTAAGGCCCTATTAAGAAAAACACCTATTAGGTATTTAATTTTCAGATGTTGTGTCCTATTAATTTCACTAGGACTACTCATATGCCTAATGGTTCCTCACCAGCTGAGGACTCCCCACACGTGGAAAATCCAATTTATGGGCCCACGATGTACCAGGAATAATTCCAGGGCAGTCAATGGAATTATGAAAGAGAAAAATGGAAGAATTGGGGACATATGTAGCTCTTGCCCCATGTTTCTTGGTTTCTCTTCAGTCACTTTGAGCAATATTTTTTATTACTATGCAATCAGTATGACTACTAAAACTCAAAAGAAGGTAAAAAATAATTCACAATTAATTCACTTATTTTGCTTTTATCTCCCAAAAGAGAACTCCTGATGATTTGATATGACCTGGCTTTTTAATGACATTCCCAGGACAAAATCGTGTCAGGAGTAGAATTCCAAGGAAGGTGGTAGTGACTTGCACAAAGCTAAGGTTTTAATACCCTTATACTGATGGGCCAGCTATCCTTATTGTTATATCAAAAAGCAGCAACACCCTGGAAAGAATAATTAAAATCAAAATACAAGTTATGTAAAGGTCTTTACAAGCTAAACTGCACTTTTAAATTACCTTTTTAAATTACCTGTTCTTGGAGAACAGATAACTGCTTAATAAACCCTTTGCGTGACCAACAGGTTACAAATGGTACCCACAGAATGTGGTCCTGTCATCTTTGTCAGATGTGTGTGTAACAGACGTGACAATATCTAGGTCAAGCCTTAAGTTTAAGCATCTTAGGCCATTGTATTAAAAATGCAAATAGTTATGTATTATTGTGAGATGGCATGTAACTTTTTAAAGGGGAGAGGGGACTAATATAAATACTATAAAGTGTTATGTGCTTCAAAGGACTCTTAAAACAATGGACCAGACAAGACTGAACTTTTGGTTGAGTGGAGTTCCTAGGAAATACTTTGGCAGAGTGCAATGCAAATTATTCACCTTAGGGGCTTTTTTTTTTTTTTTTTTTTTAAAGCTGTGCCGTAAAGATAAACTTATTGTCTGGTGGATTACCTATTCATGGTCTCTTCAAAGGCCCAAATTAGCTAAAGGAGGGAATCACTAACTCATGGGGGAGCTAGTTCTAACTGAAAGCTGCTCACCACAGGAAAACCCTGTCTGGAGAGTATGAAGAACTAGTTAGAGGGGGCTGATCTCTGATAGGCTTATTAATATTCATATAAATTCTCAGTTTTAATGTTTTCTCTGTAATGCTTTCACCTTAAGAATAAAAGACCTTGCTTAGAAAAAAAAATGGAGGTAACTTCTAATTACTGGCAATTACAGTGTTATTAATCTTTGAAGAGCAAATAGAGTGAAGATGCTGGCCATTTAGGCAGCCTGGCTTACTCAGGGATAGTACAGTAGAGGCAGGGAATAGTTCAGCACAGAAATACTCCAGTCAGAAGGGAGATGTGCATGCATCTATCCAAGAGAGATGACAGCAAGGGAACCGAGAGTGGATGTCCTTACTGGACCATGGAGGGGGAACATAGGTGCAGTTACCCTGAACTGTGACATGTACTGTACCTATTATATCTTAGGGATGCAGCAGATCAGATTGCTTTTAATTTATTTTTATTTAATATTTGTACTGTGGGAGCAACCAGAAGGCCCAATCAGGATTGTTTCCCAATCAGGATTGCTGTACATACATACATACATACATACAAGACATGGTCCCTGCCTTGAAGAGTTTACAATCTAAGATAAAAGTGAATGTAACAAATGAGATGGAAGTAGAAGAGAAAACTAGGTTAACAGCAATATGAAAATTGCTTAATAGGGTGTGCTTAAAGTAGACTTTCCCAAACGACCTACAGTAATTCCAAACTATTTATGCTCCCACTCAGTGTCTGACCTCACACCACAGACAAAGATTATTAATAGTAAAGTTTTGGTTTAATAATTGCTGTTTAAAACAATACTTTTCCCCTGTGTAAAAGGAAGAAACAAGGACATAGCATTGTGCTGTTTCTTTTTACACAGGAAAAAAACATTTTTTCATGTTTTCAGCAGCAACAGTTCCTGCAGATCTATTTCTTTTAATATAAGAAACAACAGATGAATATGGCTTATCTCCACTAAAATCAATTGAGCTCCACCAGGAATGAATTTGTCCTGGGAATGTCATTTAAAAAACAAGTCATATCAAATCATCAGGAGTTCTCTTTTGGGAGGTAAAAGCAAAATAAATGAATTAATTGTGAATGATTGTCTATCTTCTTTTGAATTTTAGCAGTCATACATTGATTGCATAAATTTAGCAGGTAGCTCTAATCACCAGTTACAAGCTAATGATCATAGATAACCTTCTTCCACAAAGTAACTCTTGGACCTAATGCATCATTCAGAAATCAGTATTAATAAATAATCCTTCAACATCTTATTTTAACCTGTCCAACTGAGCACCTTATTCAGCAATTTTACAACCAATAGTCCCTCTGTAAGTAGCCATTCCATTTGGAGATCAATAACTCGAAAATGACAATTTATTCAGCATTGTTACATGCAAACTCAACTTTCCAGTCCTAGCTATAAATTCTACCCAAATGCCTAGTTCTCATTTGATGAAAGCCTTTATCCAATTTTACTGATGTTTTCAAGTCCATTCCCTTTGAGAGTATGGTAATGCACCTGATAATAATACAGATTTTTTGACTATTTGTCAGTAGTACACCAGCAAATGAAAGATATATAAGCATGATAAATATTATTGATGTTTGTAAATACCAATCTAATATTAATCTGTTGATTTTTTTCTGCAAGAAATGTGGTTAATGCATTTGAACAAAACATGGTATCTTACTTACACTCAACAAACAATGATAAATATAAGTAAAAGTTTAATTTAGGCATTTTGTCTTGTTTCCTTTCCAGGTTGTGAAAAGGACATGGTGATTGATATTCTAACACAGCGTTGCAATGCACAAAGACTTATGATTGCAGAGGCTTACAGGGACATGTATGGCAGGGTATGATATGGTTTTGCATATGTCCACACTTATAACCCTCCTGTACTTATTGCTGTTGGTCTTCTCTTCAGGTCATTTTCTGGGACCCAATCTCTGGCATGAAGCTGTATCACCATCTGATTGACAGACAACTACTTTATTTATATGACTTCTGCAGGTTTTAGACTGTCAATTATCATTTATATGACAGTGGAAGTTAAACATCTGTTTAGACATAAAGAACTAAGAAGGAAACGAGATAGAAAGTTTCTTATCCCACAGTTCACTCACTATGTTCCTCTACTGATCTTACATATATTCTTTAGAAATACCTCTATCTTCTCCTCACCCAGCTTCTCAAATATAGTTTGTTCTCCTGCTTATACTGTGTGACTTTGGGCATTTTACTTAAACTGGCTTTGCCACTGAGCACCCATTTGTACAGTGGAAATAAGTTATCTGACAGAGATATGGTGATGTGTAAATAATGTTTGTAAGGTGCTTCAGAACTTGTATGAGATCAGATCTGCTCACATCCAGAAGTGATGTGGCACAGTTTTTGTGATAATACACTACCACCACCAATTTTTATACTGAAATATACACACACAATGCTTTTCAAATATGAAAGGACAGGAGCTTGGGTAGCTTTTGTCTTCTGGTCAGATTCTCTTTTATTTTTTTTTAATATTATGTTTAAATTGATTAAAAGCACCTACTAGGAACATTAGCATCTCTTATACATGTCAAAGGAGGCAATATTGCCTAGTGGATAGAGAGCTGACCTGGGACTCAGTAGACCTGGATTCTATGCCTAGCCCTATAACTGACCTGCTGGGTACCTTTGGGCAAGTCATGTTGTCAGTTTGTGCCTCAGTTTCCCCATCTGTAAAATGGGGATAATAATGCCGACTTTGTGAAGTGCATTGAAATCTACAGATGCAAAGGGCAATGCAAGAGTCAGATTTTCTTATTATATACAAAAACATACAACTAATGAAAAATCCTATGATTAAACTAACCAGATTCCCCTCAGTCATAATAGAAATTAGCCCAATAGCTTGAGTTAAATCCAATTTCCCTGAACTCTGGATCACCCAATCCCCTCAATCTACCAGCTCACAACAACCCTGAGAAAAGAGATTCTCCTTGAGAAGTGTCTTGATATTTATAGTGGAGCTTCTCAGGTATACAGGAGCTGCTGGGAGGGTGTTCTCCATAAGCAGCGTTTGAACTTATTCCCTCCCTGATCGAAAATTGCCTAAGTCTGTTAATTTTTATATAGACTGCAAAGCCCACCTGTTTTCTGAGACAATGAAGGGATGGAGGGGCAGAAGGAGGGCTGGTATATATGGATAGAGGGGAAAATAGTTTGAACTTTATTTTCATGTTTAGTTGGTTATTTTCTGGTTTGTAGAGAGTGGGGATGCTGATTTTGTCTGGATTATGATATCTTTAAACAAAGGTAAAGAAGGGTTTTTGTGTTATAAATCAAAATTAATAAACTACAACTAAGCCATAGCTCATCTCACCATCCAACTTCTGTTGTTCTACTTACATTTAATTGAAATCACTAGATCAGTACGTACATAAGTGAATTCTATTACCTACATATCTTTATGACTTTTATGCCTCCTACCACCATAGTTCCTGAATATCTCATAGTCTTTAATTTCTCCATCTTCACAACACCCTTGTGAAGTAGGTAGTGTTGTCATACCCCTTTACCAAAAGGGAACAGAGACACAGACACTTACACAAAGTCACACAGGAAATCTATGGCAGAATCTAGGTCTCCCCAGTTGTAGGCTGTATCCCTAACCACTATACCATTCTTCCTCTCTAATATAAGTATAGTAGTTGACATCAAAGAGTTATCTTTTGCCAACACTTACTACACAGTTACCATAAATTCCCTCAGCGGAATGAAAACTGTGGTAATCTCAGACTGTGTGTGTGGAAATAGTTGGTAATTGAGGTTTAATGATTTCTGCTGTACCAGTTATATTTGGGATTGAGCCAAGAGTTTTAAAAAACCAAATAGCATTATAGGCACTATAACAACTTTTAATTGTATTTTGTTAAGAAACTGAGCTACTCTGATCAAGCTAATCTCATCTCAGGTGTGTGTACAGTCCACAGCAGAAACTCTGTACACAGCATTTCTTTTAATGAAGTGCTCCTCTGATTATTTTGCAACTGAAGCTATCATTATAATAAAATTAAAAAGTTAGTGATATTTTATTTTAAATTACTGACCCTATGGGTAACTGGGATATAAACCTATATTATTTGCAGAAAGAATTGCTGGTTCCTTTTTAGGAGATGGAGTTCACATAACGTGGTTTGAGATTTTCTGTATTAATGGAGGATAATTCTGGTTATATCTACTTTATTCAACAGTTTGGATTTTCATTTTAAAATCCTGAACCAAACAATAAATAAAAGAACAAAGAATAGATTCCTCCAGGTCAATTTTACATTAAATTCATCCTTCTTTCCCTCCCTCCCAGGAATAGCCTCTTGGCCCTGTAACGTTGATGGCTGCAGGTCTCATGATAAGGGGAAAACTGGAAACATAAAGGAGAATCTCTGCTTTTAGTTTTAAAAGAAAGTTTCTAGTCCTTTTTACAGTGTATACAAGTTGCTAACGTTAAAAGGAACAAGCAATTGGATTCCATTTCCGCAGCAGAATGTGTGGGATATAGAAGTCTAAAGATTCACAAATTAAGTGAAATTAGTCAATTATTGGATGCATCTTGCTAACCTTCCCAAAAGTCTTTATGCCAACCCTATGTAAAGTGATGTGGAAATGGGACTCAGTAATTAGTTACTATTTGGTTGAGGGAGCAGGCGAAAATGCTAAGGGTCTGCTACTTCTCCACATCCTCCCTCTCTCTTCCTCACCCCATAGCTCTCTCTCATGGGACATGTTCAGCTTTAATATTTTGTTTTTATTTTTTTTTTAATTCCTCAAACGGGCCACTGTATACAGGGCCAGCTCCAGGAACCAGCATTCCAAGCTGGTACTTGAGGCAGCATTCTGCAAGGGACGGCAGTCCCTACTGTTTTGCCCCCAAGCACCACTCTGAATTGCCGTCCGTGCGCCTTTAGAGCGGCAGGCACATTTCCACAGTGGTGGCAATTCGGTGGCAGCTTCCATGTTTAGCTGTCTGGGGCGGATTCAGCTAAACACAGAAGTTGCCGCTGAATTGCTGCCGCTTCGGAAACGCGCCTGCCACCCTAAGGGCACACAGACTGCCCTCGCTGTCCGCAGCAGCAATTTGCTGTGCTGCTTGGGGTGGCGAAAACGGTAGAGCCGGCCCTCACTGTATAGACACTAGTATATCGACTTCACATATTTAGACCTCTGTCTAGATCAATTTTTAATATGGTAGTTATTGAGCTTTCAATAGGATCCTGTTCATAGTGACACTAACATGAATTGGAAATGGGGCAAATTAAAAGCAGGAATGGATAAAAGCAAATGCTGAAGTTAAATACCTTCTGAACTGGCTGTTTGATTCAGACATATCCAGAAACTTAAGAGATTGCTTCTTACAATTAGCCTTTAAGGATTTCTCAGAGACACAATTGGAAATTTTTAATAATGACAATTTAGATTTGTCTTTTCTTATTTTTCACTACTTCTCTTCATTCTACCCTGATTCTGATTACAGGGGGCAATTTTTAATTAGTCTCCTTTTGTATTATTAATCCATATTCCCACAGGCATGCTGTCAGCAATAAAATGTCTTAATGAATTAATTTCAAGTTTATGTGTGATTTAGTAGTTATCAAATGTATCTAATGCGCATTCAGGGAAGATTACATATTGTTTCTTCATCATAAATTCATTTTTTAATTTGTATGTCTCCTTCCTCATTGCTACTCTGTTTACTAAATTGATTAACCACAGGATATCTGAGTATATCTTTAATTATTCTCCTTCTGAGAGATAGAGAGCCTTTTGCATTAACTATGTTGTCATTTTCAGTTATAGTTTTTCCACATCACCATGGATCTCTTGATAATGAAAAATCTTCACCAACACACAAAAAAAGTATTTAAGACAAGTTGCATTGGAAAAAACACCCTTAATGCTTTTGGTTCAGTCCATCAAAAGTGAAGTCTCTATCTTTGGACTGAAAGAAGATATACATAGATTCATAGATTCATAGACTCTAGGAGTGGAAGGGACCTCGAGAGGTCATCGAGTCCAGTCCCCTCCCCTCATGGCAGGACCAAATACTGTCTAGACCATCCCTGATAGACATTTATCTAACCTACTCTTAAATATCTCCAGAGATGGAGATTCCACAACCTCCCTAGGCAATTTATTCCAGTGTTTAACTACCCTGACAGTTAGGAACTTTTTCCTAATGTCCAACCTAAATCTCCCTTGCTGCAGTTTAAGCCCATTGCTTCTTGTTCTATCATTAGAGGCTAAGGTGAACAAGTTTTCTCCCTCCTCCTGATGACACCCTTTTAGATACCTGAAAATTGCTATCATGTCCCCTCTCAGTCTTCTCTTTTCCAAACTAAATAAACCCAATTCTTTCAGCCTTCCTTCATAGGTCATGTTCTCAAGACCTTTAATCATTCTTGTTGCTCTTCTCTGGACCCTCTCCAATTTCTCCACATCTTTCTTGAAATGCGGTGCCCAGAACTGGACACAATACTCCAGTTGAGGCCTAACCAGCGCAGAGTAGAGCGGAAGAATGACTTCTCGTGTCTTGTTCACAACACACCTGTTAATGCATCCCAGAATCACGTTTGCTTTTTTTGCAACAGTATCACACTGTTGACTCATATTTAGCTTGTGGTCCACTATGACCCCTAGATCTCTTTCTGCCATACTCCTTCCTAGACAGTCTCTTCCCATTCTGTATGTGTGAAACTGATTGTTCCTTCCTAAGTGGAGCACTTTGCATTTGTCTTTATTGAACTTCATCCAGTTTACCTCAGACCATTTCTCCAATTTGTCCAGATCATTTTGAATTTTGATCTTGTCCTCCAAAGCAGTTGCAATCCCTCCCAGTTTGGTATCGTCTGCAAACTTAATAAGCATACTTTCTATGCCAACATGAGGGAAGGGGACAGGGACTGGCTGGTTTATGGGATTGGAGTCCATTTGATCACTGATTCAAATCCAAGCTCAGGTCAGTAGGAATCTGGGCCCAGGTCCTCAAAGGTATTTAGGCTCCTAACTTCCACTGATTTCAAGATTAAGGCACCCCTGCAATCCACAGAACCCTCACTCAGTTAGAGCCAAAGCTCACTGCCTAAATTTCCACAGTAAAAACTCACTACATGCCTAATTTTCTGCCACAGGCCAGCACCCTGGCCTCTCATGCCTCAAGCCAGGCAAAGATAGATGGTCTCTTGCCCATCTCACCTGCAAAGCCTGATCCAGTAGCTGTGCTGTGAATAGGGCTCACTCCACACCAAAGAGCTGAGTGGAGAAGGCATTAACACCCTTCCTTCTAAGCTTTAGCCCAGTACATAGAACATTCAGCTAGGATGCAGGAGACCCCAGTTCATTTCCCCCCTATGCTGGAGGGAAAGGAATTTTAACAGGTGTTTTCCACCTCACGAGTACCCTAATCACTGGACTATAGAGTTATTCTCACTCTCTCTGGCCTAATTAATACTTAATTATTTAGTTCAAAGTGGAATGGCTTCAACAAGCGAGACTGAGATACACCCTTTTTCCTCTCACCCCCGAGAATAGAATCATAGGACTGGAAGGGACCCCAAGAGGTTATCTACTCCAGTCCCCTGAACTCATAGCAGGACTAAATATTATTTAGACCATCCCTGAAAGGTATTTGTCTGACCTATTCTTAAAAATCTTCAATGATGGAGATTCCACAACTTCCCTAAGCAATTTATTCCAGTTCTTAACCACCCTGACAGTTATGAAGTTTTTCCTAATGTCCAACCTAAACCTCCCTTGCTGCAGTTTAAGCCCATTGCTTCTTGTCCTATTCTCAGAGGTTACAAAAAACAATTTTTCTCCCTCCTCCTTGTAGCAAGATTTTACATACTTGAAAACTGATATCATATCCCTTCTCAGTCTTTTCTTTTCCAGATTCAAAAAACACAATTTTTTCAATCTTCCCTCATAGGTCATGTTTTCTAGACCTTTAATCATTTTTGTCACTCTTCTCTGGACTCTCCAATTTCTCCACCTTCTTCCTGAAATGTGGTGCCCAGAAATGGACACAATACTCTTGTTGAGGCTTAATCAGCAGGGAGTAGAGAGGAAGAATTACTTTTCATGTCTTGCTTACAACACTCCTGCTAATACATCCCAGAACAATGTTCACTTTTTTTGCAACAGCATTACACGTTTGACTCATATTTAGCTTGTGGTCCACTATGACCCCCAGATCTCTTTCCGCAGTACTCATTCCTAGGCAATCATTTCCCATATGCCAGTCTAGTGGTTCAGGCACTCACCTCAATAGTAAAGAACCCCTCTTCAAATCCATTTTCCTCTTCAGATGGGGAGAGGGAGAACTGAACTAGGTTCTCCCACGAGTACCCTAACCCCCTGGTTAGTGGTTAAAAGGGAGTCCACCTCTTCTCCATTCCATTTAGTATGGAGCTAGGCAGAAACATAAGCCAGTATCACAAGAAATGTCTCAGGTATCTAAGCCAACATACTCTAGGAGATGGTTCCCAGATGTGTATCGCATGCAGAGATAGATCCCTCCCTGCAGCTCAGACATAGATGCCTAACTCCATGAGAGTGGCAGGACTTAGGCACCCCTCTCCTCAAGCAGCTGCTGTTGGCTAGTCTTGTCAGCTCTCTGCCTAGCATGCTGGCTTTTGTGGATCCTATTCTCAGGTGCCTATCTCTCTCCATGCATTGTGTAGGGAGTCTAGGCATCTAACCCAGGATTTACAGTGATTTAGAAGTACTTAAAAGTTAGGCAGTGTGATGCTAAGAATCTGGGTCCTTTGTGGATCTGGGTCCTGATGCCTGCTTAGTCGTGTATAGGAAATAAGTGAATAGGTATCTACACAATAACACCACTACTGCAAGTGACAAGCTTTTTGGCAGTCTTAAGAGATTCAAAGCCTCAAACAGATAAAGAGTGAGTGAGCATGGACATTCTTATCCCTCTAGTACACACATTGTAGATCAGTGCAGAGACATGCATATGGGGCTGTGGAGAAGCTTCCAATGCCATCATACCAGTTTTGTTAAATTCAGTTAAAATAAAAAACAAAAAGGGAGAGACACACACTACTGCCAATAACCTGAGACATGTATTTTCAAGATTTCTCATTGTGTGGGGACTGAATAACACCAGGGGAAAGGTCCCTAGAAATCTCCTATACCCCAAAGAAAGTCCATAAGAGAATCCTTTAGTAGTGAGGAAGAAGCTGTATGTAATTTCCAGGGGGAAGATTCTCAGCTGAGGGTCTGCCCCAAGAAGTATAACTATGTGATGTGTCACAACAGGCAGCAATGCTTTTATTTTCCAATGTATATTACAGCTCCATGTGCATTGTTAAAATCAACTAGGGGGACATTTGCTATTTAGCACTTACCCATAAGTTTCATTAACCTTAAAAGGAATCATATGCTGGTATCCAGGAGAAAAACATCCAGCAAATGTGATAAATGCAAATGGACACATTCACTGAATAAGTCTAGTATTCACAAAGTATAGCAGATGAAGGGTGCTGGAAAGTAGGGAAAGATAAGCAAAGATAAAACCTTCCCTCATGTTGCCCCTTTGATCACGGACAGCTTTCTTGCCATTTTAGGTTCCTGACTAGCCTCCATCTCTTCTCCCGGACATATGACTAGTGGAATTTTTGGCTGAAAGATTTATTTCAATCACAAAATGTTTATTTGTCAAAACAGAAATGTTTTGTAGCAAGGGGTTAGATTCAACAAATTTTTGTCAAGAAAACTTCCTCAGGTCCAGGATGGAATGTCAGGGAGGAACAGGACTAAGAAAGATTATAGTCATGTGGTTACAACATGCCTCTGGCCTATGTAACAGAGTACTTGCTCCAAATCAATGTGTCTCTAGTTCAGTTTTGCTGGCTGAAGCTGTTACATTTTGTATAAATAATTAAATATTGCTTGAGAGAGTGACTGACTATAGCTTAGTGGCTAGACCACTAACCATAGATGGAGGTTCAAGTTCCTGCTCAAATGAAGAGTTAATTATTTATGCACATCAGAAGCACTCCAGCAAAAGAGACTGAAAGAGTGGGAAAGTAGACTAGCCAATAGTCTGGGGCTTAGAGTACCTAGGTTACAAAAACTCACATATAAGTCCCCCTCTGCCTGATTCAGATCATTCCAGGCAAGTACCATAATCACCAGCCTCGAGGCTCCCTTATTTTTTTTTTCCCCATTGGGTAACTTCAAAAAGGTCTGAGTTTCATCCAGATGTGGAATGAGTCCATTTTCAAAATCTTGACAAGTTTCACTGGCTGGGAAAACTGTTTTCTGTACAGCTCTACATATGATTACAAACCTACTTACAAATATAGTTGAGTACAACCCATAAAATATAGTCGTGGTGACTTCACACAAAAGCTGTTTGCATAGGCACACATAAAGGTTCATAAAGGTTTGCATACACAAGTTGACGCAGAATATTTCAAAGGAGATTAAAGACCCTTTTAAAATTTGGCCCTAAATGTCTTTCCTTACCAATGTCAGTCTTTTCCATTTCTTAATATTTGTTTTTTTTTCACTTATGTTCTAATTAACCATAAGCCAAAATTGCTGTGTTCTTTTTTTTCTTTATGTACAGTAGCCTTACCCATATTATCAACAAGGATACGCATAGCTTCGAGAATAGCTTTTGTTACTTAACTGTAGCCACAATCCAGCCTGCAGGGTTTGTCTTTTTATTATATCACAGAAAATAATTGCTAGTTTTTATTTTTAATGCTTTCAGTGATTAATATTCCACTGCAAAGCATGAGTACCACACTAATCCTGATTATCTTTTTTCCAAGGATTTGATTATGGACCTGAAAGAGAATCTCTCTCATCACTTCAAAGATGTTATGGTTGGCCTGATGTATCCACCCGCATCCTATGATGCCCATGAACTCTGGCATGCTATGAAGGTGCTTGTCCAACTCAAAAATACTTAGACTATTACTTATAGGCACAGATTACAGCAATTCACATCTGTTTCATAGATTCTTTGACATACAACTGAATGATAAACTGTTAAAAAGGCATTTCTCAGTTTAGTGGGAGAGAACAAATATACAGTACTATAAAATTTACATGTATTTATATATTAAATGCAATATAAATAATCTAGCTTTAAAAAATACAGCAATCATTTAACAGATGAATATAAACAGACAAATGAAGAAAATAACATATTTCTATAGTATGGTTTGTTAACTGAAATGTAAGTCCCTGATTCGGCAAATGCTTAGACATGTTCTTAAATATGCTCATAGGAGTAGTCCCATTGAATCTTTCTCATAAGGCTAAGCACATGCGTAAGTGGTTGCATTGTCTGCACCCTAATACTTACCTTACTCTTTTATAAATCAGTGACTATCTTTTAACATTTAATTTCATTCCCATTTTCAAGGCTAGGAACTATTTTATTGTATTAAGCAGTCATTGCCAGGAAATAAAATGAGCACCAACGTTGTCATTTTTTTAACAGTTGATATCAAGGCACTTTTAGAACTACTAGTATATTTTTAAAATGATGGTTAGCAGTCAGATTATTATAGCCCATTAGTAGCATCAGAAGTACTATTTTTATCATTGACCAGGATTGGCAAATCTAGAATTCTTCTACATTTGAATCAAGTTTGTGCTTTTTTACACTCTTGTACCTTAATTGTGGCGTCGATGGGATTACTCGGATGCATAAAATAATGCACATACATAATTCTGCAGAACTGGGGCCTTGTTGACATATTCTTCTCCGGTTCTAAATGCAGAATTCTCATTGTCATTAACAAGAGCTGTATGCAGGGCTGGTGCAACCATTTAGGCGGACTAGGCGGTTGCCTAGGGCCCCGAGATTTGGGGGCGCCAAAAAGTGCCCCCCAATTTTTTTTTAAATGGTTGATCAGCCGCTGCTGCTGCTGCTGGGACAGAGAGGGAGTCTGAGCTGCCGGCGGTGTCCCCTGGGTCAGGGTGCCCCCTGGCAGCCGGCAGCGCAGGGCTTAGGCGGCAGGTTCTCTATGTTTGCGGTGCTCGAGCACCAGGAATATTCAGGGCCGGGTGCCCTGCTCCAGCAATATTTGGAGCTGGGTCTCTCCCGCGGCCCTGCCTGGATCAGGCCCCGGCCCCCCGCGGGTCTCCCCCGCCCACGCCCTGCGTGGTCCCTGCCTGTCAGAAAGCAGCACAGCGTCTCTCCCCTGCCTGCTTCTGTTGCTGGAGTAGAGCGGCTCCCCGCAGAACTACTGTCTGCTGCCCCAGGGTCCTAGTG
>NC_133773.1:71511492-71581750 GCF_003597395.2 Chelonoidis abingdonii
TGGGGAGGTACCGCAGGGCTCCTCGGGCCAGAGGGTGGGGAGCTGCCGTGGGGGCAGGGGCACACTTCAGGGCGGGGAGCTGCTGCAGGGCTGGGGGGGCGGAAGGTGGAAGTTTCGCCTAGGGCGCGAAACTTCCTTGCACCGGCCCTGGCTGTATGCACCTATGAAAAGCAATATATGTAGCATCCATTCACCTGAATTCAAACTCACACACTGAAGTCAACAACCTTGTGGGGAAATGTAATGATTTGCAATCCTACATGGCATGAAAGTAATGAAGAAGTACTTCATGTAAAAATCAAGTACTGCTGTAAACATTGCAAAACATACTTCTAAGTAGTTCCAAAAAAGAGAAACTGGAAGCAGAGCATATTATTGATGCTCAAATATATTTCAGATTGTCTAAACCCCTAGCAAGATTAGGGACACCATGCTTAGTACATGCATTTAATTCTTTACAAAGCCTCACATATTTAAAAGGGCTTTATTGCTCCCTAGGAATGAAATTCATCCCAGTGCATTTTCTCCTTTGGTAGGGCATTGTTTCACTCTCCATGTTGCTTTAGCAATAGGACACTTCACATGCATAACTTTAAGTGTTAGTGTTGGAGGTTCAGTTCTAATACTTATTACACTGAAGCTAATCAGTAACCCTGAAAAGACTGGAATCAGTACTCTTATTAATAGGAAAATAACCCATAAATATAAACCATGAACTCCTCCAACAGAGACTAGCATTCTTTCACTGTCCTTGACAAATATTACACATTGTATTGGAAGCCATTATCTCTACTAGTAATGACCTTGCTTATTTGCTATTTTTTCCTTGCAGGGAGCAGAGATGGAAGAGAACTGTCTAATTGATATATTAGCCTCAAGATCAAATGGGGAGATTTTCCAAATGAAAGAAGCCTACTTAATGCGTATTGTTCATTTTATTTTATTTAAGTATACAGTAGCATATCCTGCAAGGGTGCAATTCTAACTAAAAGTGGATATAGTTGCATGACTAAAAGAGCTAGACTTCCAAAGATGAGTTCTTAAAGCCAATTGTTTTCCCCTCTTTCCTTGTTTCAGGATAATTGTACATAAAAGGCTGAAGCAAACTGTATAAAACAAGTTTAAATTTGTAATGTACAGTATTAGCATAAAAATATCTCAGTATTTTTAGACATTCATGATTCTGTGATCTTTGAAATGTCTCTCAGTCCACAGACTGATATTTTTGGACTATAACTTTTGGATGAAGATTAAACTCTTTAAATCTTTAAAGAGAAAGAGGAGGGGTTGTTTTTTTTGTTTTGGGTGCTTGTTTGTTTGTTTGTTCTCCATCTTATAACTATCTCACTAATTCTGCAGTAATTGTCATTTTAGGCTTGAACCCATGGTCACTGTTTAGGTAAAAATCCTATTAAAGTCACGGAGATTCTTGCTAGCAGCGGGACTACAGATCAGATCTTCTTAGGTGTTTAGGCACCTAAAGATGCAGACATGCACTTAATGGGATTTTCAAAAGTGCATAAGCAAGTTAAGTGAATTAGGTACCTAGCCTGCTTAAACTCTTGTGAAAATCCCTTTGAAGATCTATCCCCACATGATTAGGCCAATTCATTCCTCACTGCAGAATGAAAAGTGCTAAAGACTTGCAAATGTCAATATTCTGAGTATATTTTTTATTCTTGTTACTCATCACTGTTTGCAAATCTTCACTAACATTATTCAGAGAATATTTGTGTGTTCTACAAATTATACATTTAACATAAGTTTGTTGTGGTTTGCACCCCAGAATACAACAATGATCTTCAACAAGACATTTATTCTGAGACTTCAGGCCACTTCAGAGACATGCTTATGAACCTCTCTCAGGTACTGTACAAACTCAAAATATGTTTTACATTTTTAAGAAATGCAGAACCATCTTCTAACATTGCTGAAGGACCCTCAGATTTTAAGTTGGCTACAGTTAAAACTAATCCATGCTCAATATGGTTGAAAAGCTACATTTTTAAAGTGACAGCAAAAAGGGGAAAGATTAGAATTTGAATTCTTTCATCTGCTTTCACTTTGGCTTTAAAATGCAACCATAGGTCAATTGAGTATTTTATTGAACAAGAATCTGAAAATGCCGTCTGACCCTATATCCAAATGAGATTTTCTTTCACAAGTTCTACTTTTCTTCATTAGTAGAGTGTACTCTCCATATTACAGTTTGTATGTCACATAGAAAAAGAGAGAAATAGCTGACCTGACTATGCAAGAAATTATTAAACAGATCTTTATAGTCCTTCTGTTTTCAAAAAAAACATGTTCTTTGTGCTGAAGAAATATGCCAGACAACATGCTGTTTACACTGTGGTGGTACCTCATGCAGGAGGATTGTCAAAATTATTTACAAAATTTCTGATCCTGTAAAGTGCTTGAGTGCTTTTTGTTGAGATATGGTCAATTCTCACTAAATTAGGAGATTCTCAGCAGCTCAGAATTGGTGATCAACTCTTTACAGAAATCAAACCCTAAAATATTGTGCCATAAGTGAAGGGACAGAGGAGAAATGGGGACATTAATTACTGTTATCAAAAAGACACAGAGGGGGAAGATGCCTTCATGATAGTGGCCTAATTAATTTTATTTGTATTTCAGGAATTATTACAGCTTAAACATCTAAATATGTTTAGCGTGAAAACTGAATTAGGGACTTTCACAATATGGATCAAAACAACAAGTGCACTGTAAGAAATCTACATGTACCTTTGTACTTGCATTTGTTTTTACAAATAAGTACACAAATGACTGTTTGCACATGGAAAATGGAGAGCTGCAGTCACAATGAGTGACTGCACACTTTTGTGGTTGCTCCTGGACCCGAAACTTTGACTCTATATTTGTATTACATTAAAAGAAAAAAAAACCTACATTAAAAGAACACTAAGGTTGACAAGTCAACCAGCCAAAAGTTAGGATTAAGGTTTCCTGAGAAACTTTATTTTTGCTTCCTTGTACACATGCATTGTGATACAGTCTTATTGTTGTTTTTTTACACATGACCCCTTCCTCATTCAGTGCACAGGATGGACAGTGCTCATTTAATAAGCATTCAGTATTTCTCTTTATCCTGATTATTCAGCATGTAGCTGCATGCATTATTTAGTGAGTACCATCAAGCCCTGGACATCTTTGAAAATTTTGGTTTACATGACTTTCCCAGTACCACATAGGAACTATGTGAGAGGCAGGGGAAGTATCTAATTTTTCTGGGTGCCATTCAATTGCTTTAACCATAAAACCATCTGTGACAGAGCATGGTGAGTGAGAACTTATGGAAGACCTGGGGGAGGGTAAGCGCAAGTCCTGCCCTCATCTAAAGGCTCCTTCACCAGCCTAAGAGGAGAAACTACTGAACCCAGGTCTCAAGTGAAACTGGGGACAATTGATGAGTAACAGCAATGGGAGTGAGGATAGGGTTGCCAACTCTGACTGAAGCTATTCTAGGAGATTTTTTTCCAACGTGACATAATGTCATTTTCTTAAAATATCCTTTAAAATCTCTGGGATTGCTTTCAAGTCACCAGGAGACTGATATAAATTCCCTGGAGACTCCAGGCCAATCCTGGAGGGTTGGCAACGAAAAGGGAAGGTCACAGGGTCAAAGGAACAAGAAGGAGACACTGAGCAGAGAACACCAGATAGCATCCACTGTTCTGCAAAGGTGTCCAGGAAGCCAGTGGACTTAGCCCAGAGAAACACTGCTCAGACATGTGATCTGAGGGAGGAGCAGAAATAGGACCCACAGTCACAGAGCACCTCCCCATCCAGCATCCTCCTTTTGATATGGTGGATGGCCACCTTGGCCAGTGCCAGGAGGAGGTTGATGAGGAGGTCTCATGACTTTGTGGGGCAACAGCTGGGCTGTGGATAAATCAGGAAGTGCAGAGAACAGTGCAGCCATAACCATAAGCCAGAAAAGGTGCTGTAGCCTGGCGCACTCAAGATAGATGTGTACCAGGGTCTCCCTCATGCCACACAAGGGGCAAGAAAGGTGAACTGCACCAACTACATGCCCATGCTCATGGCTCCATGAATGAGCTGCCAACTAATATCCCCAGAGTGCCACAAGACCAATGTGGAATACAGTCTGGCCCACCAGAGTTCCTCACCTTCCACTGGTGGTAGGAGTTCCCACCAGTCAATGGCAGAGTTGGACACAAGGGTGAGGAAATGAAAAGCGTGGAGCACAAGCATGTACAGCTGTGCATTTTCTCTCTTTTTTTTTTTTTTTTTTTTAAATCAGGGTAGTACACAAAGACCCCAGTCAGGATTGTTAGGTGATGTACAAAAATATGAAGGCCTGGCCCCTGCTCCAAAGAACTTTCAGTCATAGTAAGCCTGAATGATTAAGGCCATGATTCAGCATGATTCTTAAGCATTTTACCCAACTTTAGGCACATAAGTAGTCCTAATGAAGCCAAGGTGACTTCTCACATGCTTAAAGATAGGAAAGTGCTTACACACTTTACTAAATTAGGGCATAATTCAAAACCATGTAATTTCAGGCCCTTATCCTGCCAGCATTCATTCATAATTTTACCTACAAGAATAAAGGATACTACTCGTGTGTGTTTGCAGAATGGGGGCTTTGTTTGTACAGAATCTTTCATAAAAACTTGGGAGATATTCTCAGTGGGTGTAAATCAGCACAGCTTCATTAACTTCAATGAAGCTATGCCAATTTTTAACACCTGATGAACATGACCAATTCATACCAGCTGATGAACTGGACCATTATCTCTAAATGCTTTGCAGAGTTAAACAATAAATAACAGCACATGGTCTAGCAGGGAGGAATGCCAAAGATAAAAAACATAAGTTCAAGGTTGAAAAGGATGATTTCTGATGAGGTTCGAAATGAGATGGGGAGTGGATGACAAGGAGAGAGAAAATATGTATGTTCCAGATGTAGCCACTGCAAAAGAGAGACTTTTTCCTTCTAATGTTCAACAGATTTTCTCACTGGTGATGAACTCCTTGCCACCCCAAAAAGACTGCACAATATCTTAGTTCTTACCCTCATTAAAGCCATGGCAATTTTATCTTACAATCAGGACAAATACAAAACATCCTGCCCTATAATCTGCAGTCATCATTATCAAAACACATTGCCACAAATATCCCCAAAGAGGGTGACTGGGGATCACTAGATAGGTAGGATCACACCAGCTACTCATCTCAGATTCTGGAGCCTAAAAAGAGCTCTGGAGAACTCCAGCTGCACTGCTTCATACTGTGCTTCTTTGTAAGTTGTTAATTGTTATCTATGTGTAAATATTACTTTATATATGTTAATAAAAACAATTGTAGAAAAGTCAGATGGCACTTAATTTAAAATATTATCCTTTTTATAGTTTCTCTTTTGGATAGTCTTGTAGAATAAACTGGACAATGCTGCAGATTAAAATAGAAAATTTGATTCTTTCTACCTATTTCTATGTAACTTATAGAAAGGATGTCATTCTGTATCAACAGTTTCTATTTTTTTATGTTTTCTATAAAAATGTATTGGTTTACTCTCTATTAAATTCTGGGGCCTTCATCCTGCAATAGATAGCACACACGCATTTATAATACAGGTCAATGGGGCTCCGTGCAGGAGTGCCATAATTACAATACTGAGGCCTATAATACTTTTCCATAAGGAAAAGCGTACATATCTCCCACCCACCCCCCCCGCACCACCACCAATCAATGGGTAGTGGAAAAATCCTTCTGAGAGGCAAGCTTCTAGAAGGCTTATTACATCCTAATTAATGTAAGTACTTGGATCGAATTATAATTATCCAGAATTTTAATATGACATGAAGATTTGATTTATTTCCCCCCCAGGTTTTGGCATGGATTTGAATTAAAATACCATCATTTTCTGGAATTTAAAAATAAGAATATTGATGCAGTTTGTAGGATTATCTGATCAAACAATGCCAAGAATAGTCATTAAAAAAAATTAACTGTAAGGTTTTTTTGTTTATGTAGAGCACTGCTGCTCAGTTTTTATTGTCCACTTGTCATATTTTTCCAGTTTCATGTATTCAATCACAGGAAGTCACTCCAGCATAATTTCCTTTAAGCAATTTATCTTGTCACTAAGAACTTCATTCTTTGTTCTGTGCAAATTCTTTACAATTTAATTAAAATGTGAATTAACATATTTTCCAGGCAAGAGTTGAAACCTGGTCATTCTAGTAGTTAGCAGACAATACATAATTTTAATCCTTACTTTCACTTTTGTACAGAATGATTGTCAACTCCAAACTAAAGTAAATTGCTTCAAAAACTTATAATTAAGGCAATGATTAAGTGCTGTCTGAGACTTATGACTCCTGCAACCTGGTATGATTTGTATCCTTACACTGTAATTATGATTAAAAGGAGTTATTCTAAACGACTTTTCTTTTGTTACAACTAAATATATCTGATCCTAATTTATTAACTAAATCATATGTGCTTGGTTTACAGAACTGCAAACCAAAAGAGCTGCAGGAGAATAAGCTGTATTCTATTTTGACTCATACATTATCAAAATTGTCAGGCAACTTCTCAATCTTGAATCTTAATTATAGGTGATGATGGTAACATGCAGTTTAAAGCAGATTGATCACTATTTGATACGATTGATCTTGCAGTTTGGACAGTGAGAAAAAAGTGTGTGGTTTTTTTCCTTGTAAAAAACAGCAAAGTTATATGAACATATCAGTGGAAAATAAACTGGGGACACAAAGATGCCATTTGTACTGTTATTTTCGACATCATAACCACGTTATAATTTTATAAACAGGTAATGTCATCTAGTTATTTACTAACTTTTCTTTTATGTAAGTAAAGGGTTAGTAAAAATGTGATCTCACAGGGAACCCACTTGTATCCACCTCTGCTACCACTTCGTCATCAGTCCCATCATGATTCTAGAATTCCTCCATCCTAAGGGAATGGCCCTCGGAGATGTGCCATAGCAATTCCCGATGTGACCTGTAGAATATTTTAGGTCTGTATAGACCAGCTCTATCACACACCATTCTTGTGTAAAATCCTGGAACGGATATCTCAGTGAATGAGAAATAGTATTATATAATGACCATCTCATTCTCTTGCAGTCATTTTAGAAGAACTAATAGAAGAAAATGTTATAACATTTTACAGGGAACCCGGGAGGAAGGGTATGCAGATCCTGCTATGGCTGCTCAGGATGCAATGGTAACTACAATCAGCTGTCAGTTTCTCAAAAATAACAGAAAACAAAAATATACTATTTGAAAGTCTTGTTTAAAGGAGTTTGGAACTGATGATCTTTTGCACCTTGTTATTATTTTAATGCCTTAGGTCCTATGGGAAGCATGTCAGCAGAAAACAGGGGAACACAAAAATATGATGCAAATGATCCTGTGCAACAAAAGTTACCAGCAGTTGTGGATGGGTAATTATCATCACTTATGAATCCAACTACTCAGTATTTGAATGTGTAATGGAAAGGGAAAATGTAGTTTACAGAGAAAACAGGCATAATTTTAGCTATGCACACAGAAGCTGAATTCACAAATCAATATTCAGGTTCCAGTGCAGTCTGAAACAGGAGCCTGAGCCTACATTCTTTGTGCTCCCAAAATTCCAACTGAAGTTAATGGAAGTTTTGGGTGTACAAGGATTACAAAGCTGAACCCATCGTAGAATAGATAGTGAAAAAAAATGCATCATAGAGATGACAATTAAGGTGATGGGCTCAGTCTTCAGCTGTACTGACCTCACCATGTTATACTCAAAGTACTATACGGGATCTTTTCAGGGGGATTAAGGCAAAACGCCACATTTATTAGTAATACAGGTATTAATTAATACTCTATCATATGCATATGATATATTACAGTCATGCATTCACACACACACACACACACACACACACACACTCCGTCTTGCTGTTGTTACCAACTAGTTGCTCCCCTTAACTGCACTGGCCAGGTGAGTTAGATGGGGGAGGGGTGGAGCCGGGCTTCTGCCGATCCGGATCGATGCTCCGATGGTGACAAGACGAGACCCAGGGTCCTTCTGCAAGACACCTTGTATTTATAGCAGCTTCCCTCTTATGCAAATCCAGACCAGATTCAAAATCTGGGTCTGTGTCCGTTGGTCTGTGCTTTGTGCTGCTTTTTTTTCTGGGTGTTGTCCCAATGCTGCTCAAAGAGGGCGTTTTCTAAAGAAGGTGCTTGCTTCTAATCCCTGAGGTCGTCAATATGTCTGCTTTTCTTTATTGGGCCCACTTGACAAGTTGTATTGTCCTTTGCTCTGGCTTCCATTCCCTCTTCAACTGTTGTAGCTGTCTGGAGATGGGTGTCTTCCAAGCCTCACTCATTCACACCTCATTCAGTCAATGGGGCAATTGATTACAGAGTGGGGGGAAGATCTTATTCTACTTCTAGCAAAAAGGCACATGTTTCTTTCACTTTAACTATACTATCTTTAGGGGCTATAACATTTGATACAAAGTTTTCTACCAATTTTCTAATACAAAGTTGTATGAGAGAGGCACAATGCCAAGTCATATGAAATACAAAATCAAACAGTGAACAGAAGTTACAATGCAGGCAAGTGTAGTGAATGGTGAACAGAACTTACATTAATAAAGTGAACAATTAAAAACAATTTCATTTATCAGTTCTACAACCAGTGGTGCTGGAACTAGGGATGCTGGGGGCTCCCTTGAAGTAGTAATAACAAACACCAAATACATGGTTTTCATGGTCAGCACCCCCACTATAAAAATTGTTCCCGCACCCTTGGAGCTCACACTCAATTCATCCGGTGGGAGGGACTCAAAAGTGCACTGAAGCCACTTTTCCACTTTTTGCAGTCTTAGGGGGCAGACAGGGCCAAATGCTGCCCCTCCCCCCTCCAAAAAAAAACTCAACCAAACAAGTAACAGCTGCTTAATACAGCTGGTTGGAAAAGTTTTAATTAAACATAGTTTTGTCAAAACATGGTGTTCCATCAAAGCTGATAGATTTTGCAAAAACATGTCAATGTTGTTTTTTTCAATGGGAAGGCTTCTGATGTCAGTGCGGACTCCCCAGTTGCTCATGTGTAGCAAGAGAGTGGGATGAATCAAAAACCTGACCTTTTCAGTCCAAAAATGGACATTTAGACACAATACCGTTTTGAGAAATTGTTGAAAATGTTTTGGTTTTGTTCCAGTGTAGAATGAAAACGAATCTCAAAATGGAATTGTCATTCTCCAGACAGCTCTATAGCATAAAGGGTGGACTAATTTACTTCAGTTTGTAATTCTCTCCTGGAGGTTATTACATCAACAAGGATAAGCAGGAACATACTCCTAACCCCAATTCACCTCATACGGGATGGGGGCAGGTGTTAGCATAGTCCTGGGTTGAGAATCTGTTCCAATCTCTTATTTTAGATTAAGTTTCACCTTGAGGTAATAGACTTCTCAAAGTAAACAGCAATAAAACTGCTGGGGCTAGTTTCTACTTTTAATACAGATATATATAAATAAACATGTATTCATTTCTTTCAAGTTTTTCAGGAGTTCCAAAACATCTCTGGGCAAGATATAGTACCTGCTATTAATGAATGTTACGATGGATACTTTCAAGAACTGCTGATAGCAATAGGTAAAATAAAATGATTATTTTCCACTGATAATAACTTCTTAATAATTATACAGTATAGTATATCTGGTCCATTAAAAGATGCAAATATAAGCTTTTTGTGCTATTTTCCCCACTAGTTAATTTTCATATATGGTGTAGAAACTTTGAACATTTGGAAGAAAATCAGCCAACAATCTAAGGGTATACAGAAGAAAGGACATTTAAATTGCATCGTAGGTTGAAGCTAAAAACTAAAATATGGTCACTGCATTAGGACAGAGGAGAACTGGATTCTGCTTCTGGTTTTGCTACAAACTTCCTATGTGACCATGGAAAAGTCCATTAGGCACTCTGCCCACACTAAAACAAATGGCAAAACTGCATGTCTTCAGTGGTGTAGGATCAAGCTCCTACATTTTCTGTGCCTCAGTTTCCCCATCTGTAAAATTACGGTAATCATGGGCAATGCGTAATGGAGGCTGCAGGATGCTAAGCTTCCCCAAACCTCTGTTAATGCTGCCCACCATGGCCCTGGGGCCAGGCAGTGCCAGGGCTCAGAGATCCTCCAGGCAGCCAGGACTTGGGGCAGTTCAGGCAGCTGGGGATTCAGGCTGTGGCTCAGGGCAGCTTGGGTGGGTCAGCTGGGATTAGGCTGAACAGACAGCAAGTGTGAAAAATAGGGACAGGAGGTAGGGGATAATGGGATCCTATGTAAGAAAAAGCCCCCAAACTCGGGACTGTCCCTATAAAAGCGGGACATCTGGTCACCCTAGCCAGGATCCATCTGGCTGCAGTGGGGGGTTTGAGGCTCCTCTGGGGGGTTCACGCATCACCCATGATGGTAATAATACTTCCCTACCTCACAAAGATGTCATCTGGCTAAATTCATTAAGTTTGTGAGGCACTTATATAGTATGGTGATGAACACCATAAAAAAATCTATAAATAGCAGATTATTATGACTGAAAAATATAACCATACACTTAAACTACCAGCATCTTTAAGATGAGCCACAGGTAAATTTGCCCTGCCTCCCAGGGGGAAGGCCCACAGCCAGTACAGAAACGGAGAGGCTTCTTGCAGGTGGCCTGAGATTAGAACTTTATAACCTGCAGCTTCAACAGGCAATTCCATAGGACTGAAAATTCTGCCATCTCCCACTGAATGAGTACTGTTAGGAAAACTCCTTGAGGAGCACTCCAGGTTTTTTCTAAGACAGAAGGGGCTGCCTGACCTACAGCCATGAACTGTGCAACATGAGAAAGTTTCTATCAACTGGCAGCAAATTTGTTTCATTTCAACCCAATAAGCACCCTCAAGATCACATAAACACACTGTTGATGTAGGTTTCTGAACGTCTTTAATGTTTCTCCTTTTCTCCATAACATCTCTCTCCTAGTTCTCTGTGTTCGAGATAAACCTTCCTATTTTGCATATAGGCTTTACAATGCAATCCATGTAAGTAGCATGATTCTTTCACATATTTTAAAGAACAGCTTTACTGTCTCTATTTTGAATGATTTAGCTCATTTGCTTTAAAAGGGTTGGGGTTTTGATAGCTTCTACGTTTAAAGTGTTGCTTCCTTGTTTTAAAATTTTTGGCAATGTTATCAATTTCAAAGCCATAATGCTTGAGCAACAGTTGAATTTTCTTCCAACATTACTTGTCTAGTAACTGCATTGACTTTTTGAAAAATGAAAACCATCATTTTGTATGGACTGCATCTCCACCTCGTGGGCAAAACTCAAAGCACACATTTTATTCGACATGATCTATTATTATTATCTGTACAGCTTTAATAAAGATCACTGTGAATGGCATAATACAAATACTGTGACACTGGGTGCAAATTTGGGTATATGCATATGCATTCAGAAGAATCCACAAATATTGCATAGGGAAAAAAAATACCATGAATGTGTTTTTCTTCATATTGTGTGCTGCTGGTGTAAATTTATGTAAAGTATTCGTGACAAAATTGAAAATATTCTGAATCTGAGCATTTTCATATTTTTTCAAATTCAAAATTGATTTCATTTTCACAAAATTGTTGTGCTAAACCAGGATAATTTTTGAGTGAAATGTGGCATTTTGTAATTATTTCTTATTTTCATAATCACAATAGATTTGAGAAAATACTTTAAATTGAAGAAAAAAATTTAAAAAAATAAGTAAATTTCTCAGTTTCCTCCTAGTGTCTAGTGATTTATGTCAATGAAATGCTTAGTGATATGGTATGCTGCTGATAGTAGGCGTTTTAAAGAATATTCCATTCCACAGTGCATTAGTCAATCAGATTGTGTCAAACTCTTGTCAGATTTCTATTTATAATGGGTTGTTAGAAAGATTTTAGTGCACCCACCAAATAAGAATCAAATCCTGTAAATGCAGCTTTCTGAGTATCCCTTGCTACTTTATTCTGGTAATATGAATAGCTAATTGATAAATTCAACCTGTCACTTTTATATAGACCAACATTTTTAATAACTATTTCCCCTGCAATCTTCAAAATTGTTTGAATTAATGTTACTGTCCACTAGATGTCACCATTCCTCCAGAAGTGTCCTGAAGAAGAGCACTAAGCTTGAAAGCTTGTCTCTCTCACCAACAGAAATTTGTCCAATAAAAGATATTATTGTAGATGGGTTTGGTCACAGAGACCCCCTTTGGGACTGTCACCTGACGTGCTGAAACTACCTCTGAGCTTGTTTTCCCTGTCAGCTTGGGACTCCAGAACCCTGCCCTGTTGAGACAGACGCTAGTCTGCTGCAACAGAGCCCCAGGTCTGAACCATGTCCCCAAGGCTGCAGGCTTTAACTGAAAACCACTCAGCAGGTCACCTCTTTCCAGAACCAAGACACCCAGCTCCCAATGGGATCCAAACCCCAAATAAATCCCCCCCCCATAAATTGTCCGCCCTCTATAAACACTGACAGAGAGATATGCACAGCTGTTTGCTCCCCCAGGTATTCATCACTTACTCTGGGTTCAATAATAAACAAAAGTGATTTTATTATGAATAAAAAGTAGTATTTAAGTGGTTCAGACAAAGTAAGTCACCAAGTAAAATAAAGCAAAAACATGCAAGTCTAAGCCTAATACATTAAGAAACTGAATACAGGTAAATCTCACCCTCAGAGATGTTCCAATAAGCTTCTTTCACAGACAAGACTTCCTCTTAGTCTGGGCCCAATCCTTTCCCCTGCTACAGTTCTGTTAGCTCCAGGTGTTAACTAGGGGATTTCTCATGACTGCAAGCCCCCTTTTTTCTGTTCCACCCCCCTTCTATATCTTTGGCACAAGGAGGGAATCCTTTGTCTCAATCTGGGTTCCCACCTTTCCTTCTAAATGGAAAAGCACCAGGTTTAAGATGGATTCCAGTATCATGTGACATGTTCACATGTCCTGTGAGACTTCATTATTCACTGGCTAGCATCCAGGATACAGGAAGGCTGACAAGTAAACAGAGCCATTTACAACCAATTGTCCTAGTTTATGGGAGCCATCAAGATTCCAAGCCACCATTAATGGCCCACACTTGGCACAATTACAATAGGACTTCTGAGTAAAAATTCGTATCTTTAGCTTCAGATACAAGAATGATACATTCATACAAATAGGATGAACACACTCACTAGATCATAAGCTTTGTAATGATACCTTACAAAAGACCTTTTTCATAAAGCATATTTCAGTTACATCATATTCACACTTATAAACATATTTCCATAAAACATATGGAGTGCAACATCACAATTATCTCACCTACCTTCTTTCTCACCATTCCTCCATGTAGAATCTATCTGAGAAATTGAACAGCTCACATGATTCATGGTTGGATACAAAGCATTACAGTTCTAAACCTGTTTAGAATCTGATGGTTGTTCAGCAACCTATGTGAAAAAATATGGTGGTCTCAGTCTAGTCTTAAGTGGACAAATTGCACATAACAAAAGCCATCCTCCCACCTGGCATTCTTGTTGGCAGTCTCAACAAAAAAGACTGACTGAGGTCCTGATTCAGCAAAGCACTTAAGCACACGCTTTAAAAAAAGTAGTAGTAAATACAATTGTACATTAATAACACTTAAAGAAAAATTTGAAGTGGCGTTTAACATGCAGATTTTATTATCTCAATTACACAGTAATATGAAATGCACTATTCATACATGAGAAAGCTCAGTATAGTAAAACCTCTGTACACCTCAAACTTCTCTCAGATCCAGAATATATATCTAGATGGCCTAATCAATTTACTCATTTGCACATAATATTAATATATTCAGATAGACAGACTCATGCAAGTTTCCTCATATCTTTCTCATCTTTTAGGAGTATGGTTTCCATAATAAAACTGTTATCAGGATTTTGATTGCCAGAAGTGAAATAGATTTGATGAATATAAGACGACGATACAAAGAGAGATATGGGAAATCTCTGTTTCATGATATCAGAGTAAGTAACTCTATACTTTTGCATGTACACAGTACCTAGTTCAATAGCAGAGTTTCATAAATCCATATGAGAGCTTTAACAATAGCAAATGTTGAGTTAATTCTGAACCCTAATCTAATCATTTGATGCAAAGGCAGAAGTAGCAATATGCTTTCTGAACTCATGTTACATCAGTTCAGTGCCTCTGACTACTTTCAGTAAATGAACAATAAAGATGAGATAATATTTCCCACTAAATTCTAATCACACTTTCATATTATATGCTGGATTCTGTCCCGCCCCCAGAATAGAACTGCCTGCTGGGCAAATACTTTGCATAGAGGTGTTCCCCTACTGGTGCAGAATGAGTGGAGCAGCTCTGTGGTCTTCCTGCATAACCCCCTGATGCAAGGGTGAAAGTAACTTACAGGATATACCGGTACTGCCAAAGTCCTGAGGGGGCACGGCCTCATCCAGAAGAGGCGTGGCCTCAACCAAAAGGGGCGGGGCCTCTCAAGATCTAAAGGACCTGGAGCACTGGCTGTGGCTGGGAGCCCCACGGCCTTTAAATCAACCTTGGGCTCCCAGCTGCAGAGGTGGCTAGGAGCCCTCAGGGCTCAGGGGCAAATTAAAGGGCCTGGGGCTCTGGCCACCGCAGAGCTCCGGGCCCTTTAAATCCCCACCACAGTTCCGGCTGCCAGAGCTGTGAGTGGGATTTAAAGGGCCAGGAGCTCCCGTGGCTGTGGGGAACCCCAAGACTTGCCGGGCTGGAGCCGGGATTTAAAGCGGCGGGGAGCTCTGAGCCCTTTAAATCCACGCCCCAGCCTGGCTGCCAGAGCCGTGGGTGGGATTTAAAGGGCTCTGAGCTGCCCGCAGCAGTGGGGAGCTCTGAGCCCTTTAAATCCATGCCCTAGCCCGGCTGCCGGAGCTGCAGGCGGAATTCAAAGGGTTCTGGGCTGCCCACAGCCGCTCTGAGCCCTTTAAATCTGACCCCAGCCTGGCCGCCGGAGCTGCTGGCCAGATTCAAAGGGCTCTGGGCTGCCCGCAGCGACGGGGAGCTCTGAGCTCTTTAAATCACGGCCCCAGCCTGGCCACCGGAGCCGTGGGTGGGATTCAAAGGGCTCTGGGCTCCCCGCTGTGGCTATATACTACTGGGAAAAATTCTAATAAACATTTAAAATGAATCTGATGTCAGTCCCACTGAAGTTTTGCCATTAACCACAATAAAAGCAGAGCGGGTTCTGTGTCTGCAGGATCTGGTCCTTTATTTTGAGTTATTTGTATCTTGGAAACACGATCACTCAGATTTTAATTTGACTTACAATGATGTACATCCAGAGTATCCCCACTGACTTCAATTCCTGGGAGCCAGTGGAGATACTCTGGCTTTACATCAGTTTAAGGGAAATCAAAATCTGTCCTACAGAGTGCGTTGGGTGTTTTTACATAGCAACCATCAGAAAGATCTATTTTTCTTGTACTGTCAGTCCCATATCTCCAGACAAGCATGAACTGTATTGTTAAATTCTTGTCAAATGATTCAGTACAGTAAATGCCTTTCCAATGTTTTTATGATTTTTTTTTATGTTTTATCAGAAAATATCTAGGGCCAAGATTTTCAAAACTGATCAATGAATTTTCAGTGCCCAATTTGAGATACATTAAAAGGACCTGATTTTCCGAAAGAGCTGAGCAGCCACCTTCTGAAAATCAGACCTTGTAGGTGTCTCAGCTTCCCCCCCACCCCCTGCAAAAATGAGAGATCCAAAATTACTAATCACTTTTGAAAATCTTGGTCTAGAATCTTTATGAAGCATTGAAAGTCTTGTGCAAAACCCACAACTTCTTAAATGTCCTCCAGTCCCTAATGCACAAAAATGGTTTTCTTGGCCGGGCGAGAGGAAAAATTATCATCACAAAAAGATTCTTTCCCTTGCAGCATTTTGCTTCAGGACATTACGAGACAGCTTTACTTGCCATCTGTGCTGGTGATGCTGAAGATTATTAAAGGAAGAAGATAATGAATTTGAAAGCTGTATGGATCCATTTTTAATAGAAATCCAAGCCAGGCACATTTCTTATAACTATTAGTTATTCCTGCTCTCTATAAAAAAGTGGATCAATCAATGCTAGATATTTTCTAACTTTAAATTTTTTTGAAAACAAGACAAGTATACAAACTTGTTTTGTCAGGAATATGATTTTTCCCAACTTGTGAAGAAATGCTGTTACTGTGAAATACATTATCTAATGTAAAATTAATACAATTCTATTTAACTAAAATGTATGTGTATTATTTTGCCTTATGATGGGGTTTATAGACCCCACGTCAAGGGAATGATGGAGCAGTACAGGAACAAGAAGGCCCTGCTCCTCCACAGCTGCAAATCACGTTTCAAACAGAGGACCTGTTTAAAAGGGGACATTGACAATGAGGGGGAAGGAGACAGTAGAGAGGCTGTCTGCAGGAAGGAAACAAACAAGACAGTTTATAGCAATAGGGACAGAGGATCCATAGGGGAAGGGTGGACTATGGGTAAGACTAGTGCGGGTAAGACCTAACTGGGAGACCAAGGTACTGACTGCTTTTCTCTCCTCTTTTGCCAACGAAGGGGAATAACTGGACACTAAAAAGCAAGATGGGAAGTCCCAAATGACTATCTGAATTGTTGAGACTGTTTGAGCAACCCTTTGCTGGGATGAAAGCAGTGTGAGATCATGCTCCAAACCGAAGAGAGAACAGGGGAGGCTGGTCTAGTGTACATGCAAGAAGGAACTGAGACACATTTCACCCTTTCCCCTTTGGGCCCTGAGCCAAGACCTGCTGGAGAGGGAGAGCCTGGGTCCCCCTATTCTTCCCTTCCCTTTTCTCAAACTGGGAGAACCTGAAGAACACTGAGAGATGACTGACTGTAACTTGGCCATCAGTCCCTCAGCTTGCCTGGCAAAGCCATCCCAGGACTTTGGGGACTTTCAAGCCGTTGCCTGCCAGTCCTCCAAGCACAGTTTCCAATTTTCACATGGTAAATAAGCACCCTGACTTTCACAATAAGTCAAAAATCAAGCTAAACCCATTTCAAAACAAGGCTAAAACAAGCCAATCCCTAAGAACCCCAACACTCTATGTATTAGAGTCCCCCCCCACAAGGCATGCAGTCTGGGACTGTGGAGAGCCCACTGTGCACCCCTGACTCTCTCCCCACTTTGCCCCTGCTTGCTGGGAGCTGATTAAAAAACAGAAGCAACAAGCCAAGAACTAGCCAACAAGCAACTCACAAGCCAATTAAGCCAAAAACAAGCCCAATTTCTGCATTTTTTCCGTGGGTTTGGTATGTCTAGGGTGCAGGTATCTGGGCAAGGAAGGGCCCCCACAGCTGGGCTCTGGGAAGGAGGGGGCAGAGAAGCAGGAACTGGGTTGTTGTAGGGTTTTTTTAAAACTCTCTACTCCTGGGGAACTTTTTGTGTGTGTCTGTATTGTTACAGACATACTTGCTGACAGGTATTTTGAAATAAATTACCCAAATAATTGAAACTGCTGTGATTATGTAGGGCTATTTTGACAAAATTTGCAAATTTTGCATAATTTTAAAATATTGTGTGCAGAATTTTTAAATTTTGGTGCAGAATTTTTAATTTAGGGACACAGAATTTCCCCAGGAATATTCTTGTCCAGTAAGGTACTATTCAGCAAGAATATACATAGAATAATCTGAGCCTAAATCACTTTGGCCCCAATTCAGGAAAGCACTTATGCACACGAGTAATCCCTTAAGCACACGTGCTTAAGTGCTTTGCTGAATCAGGGACAATGTATTGAACATTTAAATGGTAAATTGCTCTTTTGGCTTTCCACTTCTTCTTCTTTTATATGACCTTGTTATTTCTCTCTGGGCTTCATCACTCTAGCATTTGCACTGCTATGAGGTAATGCTATAAGCAAAACCAGGTGTGTTTGAAAGAAGAATTAAAGAAAAAAAATTCATATTGATTTTAAATAAATATTTTGCAAGCTGGCATACTGTACTCTAGGTATGAATTATTCTAAGCATTTTGGGACCGGGGCAGGTTTTATTTTATTTTTTTGCATAGCACCTAGCACAGGGTGGCCAACATGTGGCTCCAGAGCCACACGTGTTTCTTCAGAAGCTAATATGCGGCGCCTTGTATAGGCACTGAGTCTGGTGGGGCTGGTGCTACAGGCACCAACTTTCCAATGTGCTGGGGGGCGGAGGGTTGCTCACCACTCAACCCTTGGGCTCTGCCACAGGCCTTGCTCCCACTCCACCTTTTCCCGCCCCCCCTCCCCTGAGCATGCGATGCCTTCACTCCTCCCTCTCCCATCCCAGAGCCGCCTGTATGTCATGAAATAGCTGATCGGCAGGGCTGCTGGTGGCTGGAAGGCTGGGCATGGGGGAGGTAGGGGGCAGGGGGAGCTGATGCGGGCTGCGGACATATTACCATGGCTCTTTGGCAATGTATATTGGTAAATTCTGGCTCCTTCTCAGGATCTGGTTGGCCACCCCTGACCTAGCACAATGGGTGGGTCTGCAGAAAAAAGGCAAATCTGGTGAGCAGGAGAGGTGACCCTACAGATACTAGGATGTGAGGGTCAAAGGGAACCTACACCAATTAATTATTGCTCTAGGCCAGGGGTCAGCAACCTTTCAGAACTGGTGTGCCGAGTCTTCATTCATTCACTCTAACTTAAGGTTTCACATGCCGGTCATACATTTTAATATTTTTTAGAAGGTCTCTCTCTACAAGTCTATATATTATATAACTAAACTAGTGTTGTATTGTAAAATAAACAAGGTTTTCAAAATGTTTAAGAAGCTTCATTTAAAATTAAATTAAAATGTTGATCTTACCACGACGGCCACTCAGGCCCGTCTGCTGGTCTGGGGTTCTGTTCTCTGGTCCGGCAGTGCTGAGTGGGGCTGCGGCGGGACCAGCTGGGAAGGGTCGGCAGCAAAACCCCAGACCAGCAGTGGGCTGTGTGGGGCTGGTGGCCGGGACCCAACTGGCAGTGGAGCTGAGCGGCTCAGCCAGCGCGTTCAGGGGTTCCATCCTCCGGCTCTGACAGCCGGAATCCACGTGCCGCCGCGTCAGCCCGTGCCAGTCTGGGTCCTGGCCCTGCTTAATACAGTGGTACTATTTCTCCTGGTTCTGGCCATTCTCTTTCCTCTCTCTGCACTGGTGCCCTGCAAGTAGGTGAGTGGACGAGCAAGGGCTGGGGTAAGGGTCTTGACCAGGACCTAAATAAAAGGAGGAGGGTCAGGGTTGGGGCAGGAGGTTTGGGTGTGGGGGCACTTACCTGGGCAGCTCCCATGTGGTGTGAGGGGGGCAGGGGGGAATGTGAGTGAGGGTGCAGGGGCTCCCGTTTGGTGCTCAGGGTGGGGGTGGGGATGTGCAGGGTGCATGGGATGTGGGGGGCTGGGGATGTGGGGAGTGCAAGAGTCAGGGCAGAGAGCTGGGGGCATGTGACTGGGGTGCAGGTGTCAGGGTAGGGGGACTGGGTATGTGTGGGGGTGCCAGTCAGGGCTGGGGTCATGGGGGTGTGTGAAGGAGTCAACAGAAGACTGGGTGGTAGAGGGCTCAGGGCAGGGGCCTGGGGGTGTGTGGGGGTGCAGGGCTCAGGGCAGAGGGCTGGGTGTGTGTGTGGGGGGGTCAGGGCTCAGGGCAGAAGGCTGGGTGACTGCCCCCTCAAACCTCCAAACCCCCCGCTCCTTGTCTCGACTACCCCCTCCTGGGACCCCACCATCTAAGCCTCCCTGCCCCTTATCCCCTGACTGCCCCCCTAGGACCCTACCCCCTATCTGTCCAGACTGCCCCAACCCTTATCCACACCCCTTGGACTCCCATGCCTATATAACTGCTCCCTGCCCCCTGACAGGATCCCCAGAACTCTGGACCCATACAACCCCCGCCTGCCCCAACCCCTCTCCACACTCCTACCTCCTGACAGTCCCCCCACAACTCCCGACTCATCCAACCCTCGCAGCTCCTTGTCTCTTGACCACTCGCTCCAGAGACCCCCCCACACCTTAACTGCTCCCCCAGGACCCTCTTTGCTCCCTGTCCCCGACTGCCCTGACGCCTACCCATCCCCCAAACAGACCCCGGGACTCCCATGCTCCATCCAACACCCCTGCTCTCTAACCACCAGGAGCAGCGCCAGGGTTTTTGGCGCCCTAGGCAGGGGTCGTTCCGCGCTCCCGGTCTGTGGCAATTCGGCGGAGGGGGGGTTCTTCTGTGCTCCGGGTCTTCAGGGCACTTCAGCTGCAGGTCCCGGAGCAAGCGAAGGACCCGCTGCAGAATTGCCGCCGAAGACCCAGCGCGTGGAAGGACCTGCCCCCACCGCCAAATTGCCAACGACAATCCAGAGCGAGGAAGGACCCCCCGCCGCCGAATTGCTGCCGAGGGCCACAAAATGCTGCCCTCCCAAATCCTGGTGCCCTAGGCAACCGCCTAGGTCACCTAAATGGAAGTGCCAGCCCTGCTAACCACCCCCCCAGTATACTACCCCCACATCCAACCCACCCTGCTTCCTGTCCCTTGACTGCCCCCACCCCTTACCCAACCCCACCCTCTCCGGTCCCAGAGCCGGCCCCTTTACCATGAGGCTCCTCGCTCATCCAGAGCCCTGCTGCCACCGCCACCCCTGAGCGCAGCCCTGCTCTGCCCCGCCCCTCAGAGCGCTGCACACGTGGCAGCAGGGCTCGGGATGAGCGGGGAGCATCTTTCCATCCCCACGGAGCCAAACGCTGCCTCGCAGGAGCGCCTAGCCCCAGGCCCCAGAGCGCTGCGCGCACAACAGCAGGGCTCTAAGGGAAGGCGGGGGAGTGGACAGGGGCTTGCAGCACTCGGGCCAGCACTCTGGCCCGGGACCGCGGACCCCGGCAGCTTGCCGCGTTGGCAGGATTTTTAATGACACTCGGAGTCCCAGCAGGAAGCCCCCTGCCATTAATAATTGGCTCGTGTGCCATAGGTTGCCGACCCCTGCCCTAGGCGACCTACCCAGGTACACTCCCTGCCCTTCAGAGATCACAAGACACAGAACGTTGGTTGTGACTTTTCGGCACATTAACACCCCTGCTTGTAGTGCGGCTCACAGCCATTCCGCTCTGCCTCGCCCGCTCGTTTCGGGGTGCGAGGCGACCCCCTAAGCACAGGGACTGCGGCTCTTGCAGGGGAAGGAAGCGCCTGATTTCCTCCCCAAACCCCGACCTGTGACGGCCACACACCAGTAGGTCCAGGCAAGAGCCCAGCTAGTTACACCATCCCCCAGATCTCGCGTCCGCTACCACCCCGTGAAAAAGAGCAGCTACCACAGCCGGGCGCGCCAGTTCAAAGCTCCTACTGGGCAAGGAGGCTTTTGTCCCGCCCCTTCAATTGTGATACAATTGGTGTTTCCCTTCGGCCTATGTTTTGACTAGTAGTAGGTAGCGTTGTCAATCTCCCATATCCTCCAATCACAGCCGCTCCCGGCCCGGCGTTCCGGAGCCGCCCTTTCCCAGTCTCGCCCAGGTTGGAGCGCGAGGCCGGCGGTTGAAGTTCATGCGGTGGGGTGCCCGGCCGGGGCGAGCTCCGTGGGAACTGGCCGCAGGGTAGCGGCTCTAGTCCCCGTGGAAGCGGGTCTCTGCGGAGGGCGGCCCGCCGCGCCGCCGGCTTGGCCTCGATGGAGGCCAGCCTGACCTGCGCCGTCTGCCTCGGCCTCTTTGAGGATCCGGTCACGCTGCCGCTCTGCTCCCACAACTTCTGCAAGGGCTGCGTGCTGGAGTGCCTGGCCTCCGGGGAGCCCGGCCCGCCCCCCTCGCCCCGCGCGGGCCAGGCCCGGCGCTTCTCCTGCCCGCTCTGCAGGAAGCTCTGCCCGCTGCCGCGCGGCGGCTGCTCGGCGCTGCCCGTCAACAGCACGCTGGCGGAGGTGGTGAAGTTGTACAGGGCCGGCGGGGGCAAGGCGGGGCCGGGGCAAGACGAAGCGGGGGCGCTGAGCCCCCCGCCGGCGTTCGGAGCAGCCTGCGAGAAGCACCCGGCCCACCTTGTGCAGCTCTACTGCCGGATGTGCCGCCAGGCGGGCTGCGGCCAGTGCGTGTCTGAGGAGCACCAGGGTATCTTCCATGCCGTCAACCTCCTCGACACCGTGTACCAGGAGGAGAAAGTAAGCCCCGCACCCCCTGCCAGTCGGCTGTGCCCATTGCGGGGTGAAATGGGAACCTGCTTGCCCAGCCAGTGCCTCTTTTGGACCTAGCCCAGACCACTCAGCAATTCAGGCCTGGTTGGCCAACACAATAAGCTAGTCTGCCTCCTGAGAACCTGTTAGAGCCAAATGGGTCGAGTGTTGTAATAAGTCAGAGCATTCCTGTGAAAGCTTTCAGGGCCAGGATGTTGCAGTAACAAGACCTGGTTTTTCCTGTTTAGTCCTGCATACCTAAGGCCAGGCCATGTAGTAACATGGCAGTGCCCTGACCTAGTTATCACAGTGCCCTAACAAGTGCACCGACCACGTAGATAGTTTTATGAATTTAACTGAATAGACTGTAGACTGGTTTTATTGAAGCTGATAATCTTAGGCCTGGTCTAAACCTAAAACTGTGGTTGATCTAGCTCTGTTGCTCAGGGTTGTGAAAAACTCATCCCCAGAAAATACAGTTAAGCCAGCCTGAGCTCTAGGATGGACAGCAGTAGATCAACACAGAAATTATTCCATCAACCTACCTACAGCTCCTTGAGGGAATGTATTAGCTACAGCAGCAGAAGGGGGGGAAAAACACTTTCTGACATTATAGCAAGTGTCTACTGTAGACAGGCCCTTAATGTCTTGTATGTTAACTTTGTTTCCCTAAGACCAAGCATGTGCTAGTTCAGCCATCCCTACAGCCGCTTATAGGCAGTCAGGTTAGCTATGTGCTTTTTGGCCTGACACCTTTGGATTTGGATAGTGGATTAAGGAAAAGCAATTTAGGTGAAATAGACGGCTCTTGGAATATTTTAGTATGAAGAAAGCATGTCCCTCCTTTAATACTTTATCTGCAATGGCTTTTTGCCAAGACAGTGGACATTCAACCACTTTTCCAAGTTCCATCTGAAGTAGAAGCTGGATAGTACATTATCAAGCAGTCCTTTTATGCTGCAGTTTAATTGCGCTTGCAGAATGTCCCTGGTACACGGGATGGGTATGGGGCGTAGTAGAGCACATGATACTGTGACTCTTCTATACTGATTTTGCAACCAAAACAGTGAGAATGCAGACTGGAAGTGGGGAGGGGCAAAGGCAGCTTGTCCCCTCAGTACAGGAAAAGAAGAACACACAATCTGGTCCAGGGTTTAAGTATACCGGTATAGTTAAAGCAGCTAAACTTTCTAGTGTAGACAAGCCTAAAGAATGCTACTTTGAGAGAGGAAAGTACCAAATGCAAGTTTCTTCCTTGTCCTAAAGCATAAAGAGTCTTTTTGTATAAGTAATGTCTTAATAGTCTAGTTAAACTCTGCAATCTGTAGAGAAGATTATAATGTAGATTTTTTTAAATTTAAAATTAAAAAAAAAAAAGTAGATTAAGTGGTTGTAAACTTATGTCCTGCAGTTAACCTTCTTTAGCAGCCTGAAGAAACTGAGAGCAATAAATGAGAACTTGGTGAAGGAACTATCAAGTCATCCAAAAGATACTGAGGTGAGTTAGTCATAATGACATCTGTAGAGAGTCGTGGAGCCCTGTGTTTTTTGCAAACGCGAGATATCACAAAATAAAATAACCTATAAATAAAATGGAAAATGTGCCATGTAGCGCCTATACTGCTGGCCCAGCCCTATGTGACGGGAGCCACTGCTGCAGGGTGAGTACGGCGCAGGCTTATTCTGCAATGCCACCCCATTCCCACCTCTGCAGGGAGAGAAGGACCTGATCCCTTCCCTCCTGCCCACCTGGGCGAAGGTACGCCACACACACACAGAGACCTGGAGCGAAAACCTCTCAAGGCCTCCTCATCCAGAGCAGCATCATAAGAAAGGCTGTACTGGGTCAGACCATGGTCCTTCGCTAGCCCATCTTCTGACAGTGGCTAATGTTGGATGCCTCAGATGGAATGAACAGAACAGGCAATCTTTGAGCTATCCACCCCCTATCACCCACTCCAAGCTTCTGGGAGTCAGATGGTAGGCACACCCACAGCATGGGTTGTATCCCTAACCATCAAACTTAAGAATGGTGGTACTGGTTGAGACAGAAGGTCTATCTTGCCCAGTATCCTGTCTTCTGACCGTGGCAAATGCCAGGTGCCCGAGAGGGAATGAACAGAACATGTAATCATATAGTGCTCCATCCCCTGTCGCCCATTCCCAGCTTGTGGCAAACAGAGGCTAGGGATACCACCCCAGCCCATTTTGGCTAATTGCCATTGATGGACCTATCCTCCATGAACTTCTCTAGTTCGTTTTTGAACCCTGTTATAGTTTTGGCCTTCACAACAGATTGGCTCTGTGCTGTGTGATGAAATACTTCCTTTTGTTTGTTTTTAAACCTGCTGCTTATTAATTTCATTTGGTGACCTCTGGTTCTTGTGTTATCTAGAGGTGTAAATAAGTTTGGTATTCACTTTCTCCACACCATTCATGATTTTATAGACTTATGTTGTATCCCACTTAATCATTTCTTTCCCAAGTTGAAAAATGTCTGGGTTTTTAATCTATCTTTGTATAGAACTGTTCCATACCCTTAATTATTTTTGTTGCCTTTCTCCTTTCCCATCTCAAAAAAGATGCATTAGAATAGGAAAAGGTAACCAGAACTGCACATTGTATTCAAAATGTGGGCAATTGATATAGTGGCATTGCTTAACATTTCATAATATTGTTGAATAGATGTTTTCATGCAACTATCCATGATGACTCCCAAGATCTTTCTTGAGTGGTTACATCTAATTCAGACTTCATCATTTTATATGTGTAGTTGGGATTATGTTTTCCAGTGTGCATTACTTTGCATTTATCAACATTGAATTTCATGTGCCATTTTGTTGCCCAGTCTCTTAGTTTTGAGAGATCCTTTTGTAGCTCTTAGTTAACTCCTAGGCAGTCTGCAATCTTGAATAGTTTTGTATCATCTGCAAATTTTGCAACCTCACTGGTTACCACTTTTTCCAGATCATTTATGAATATGTTGAATAGGACTAGGTCCAGTACAAACCCCTGGGGGACACCACTAATTACCTCTCTCCATTCTGAAAATTGACCATTTATTCCTACCCATTTAACCAGTTACCAATCCATTAGAGGACCTTCCCTCTTATTCCATGACAGCTTACTTTGCTTAAGAGCCGTTGGTGAGGGACCTTGTCGAAGGCTTTCTGAAAATCTAAGTATACTATAGCCACTGGATCCCCCTTGTCCACATGCTTGTTGACCCCCCTCAAAGAATTTTAGTACATTGGTGAGGCATGATTTCCCTTTACAAACACTATGTTGACTCTTCCCCAACAAATCATATTAATCTGTGTTCCTGACAATTTTGTTCTTAACTATATTTTCAACCAGTTTGCCCGGTACTACTTTTTAAAACATGCCTTTTTATCTCTCACTGCTTCTTTTACATGGTTGTTAAGCCACGGTGGCCCTTTTTTGGTTCTCTTGCTATGTTTTTTTAATGTGGGGTATACATTTAAATTGAGACTCTCTTATGATGTCTTTAAAAAGTTTCCATGCAGCTTGCAGGGATGACAGTGTACTTACTGTTATCAGATCTTTGTGCAAAATACTTTTGTTTCTAGATCTTGAACAAAGAAGCAGCGATAATTACATTGGAATTTGAAGAAATTTTCAAAACTCTGGAAATGAGAAAAAAGGAATTGCTAGAAGATATTGAAAGTCAGAGAAATAAGAACAAGAGAGAATATCAAATTTGGAAGAAAATGAAGGAAACTCACAAGAAAACCATTGAGAGTTTCCTGAAGGATTGTGAAAAGCTTGTTGATGAATGTGATCCTGAGCGTTTCCTGGAGGTGATGATGATTTTTGTTACTACTTGATCGCAGAACATTGTATGCGCATATGACACCCCCAACCCCCTGTTTGGGACATACCTTGAGATACTTACTCTCAAGGTCAATTCAGTCTCGTATAATCTGCTTCTCTGAACGGGTAATTCTGACAAGATTCTCACTTCCCTTCAGACTGTAGAAGAGAACCTTATTTTGATTTGGTGGAGGAATTATTTTCCCCCTCTCTTGTATTGCACAACCTGTTTTGAGGCACTGATTTCTAATTCACTTGAATTTTTGTGATTGATTTGTTTTCTTCATTTCCAACCTAATCAGGAACTTACTGGAAAGTTCCTAAAGACTTGGTTAAAATCCTGTGAGGCATTTTATAATGCAGCTACTTGCCCCACCCTACTCACAAGTAGTAGGGTGAGGCAAGTAGCTGCATTATAAAACACCATAAGGCACCCTTGCTGACCAACTTTTCTACAATTTTGGGAACTCTGCCTGGACTTGTCTACGTGATGGGGTAATGCACTATATGGAGTGTGATTTCCAGTGTCCACTAACATGTTGAACATTAATTGATTTGTATAGATGCCATTGGTGTGCTTTAACATAGTTATTTTATCGCTGTTTTATGTTGAAGTGTCTTAAGGAGACTTTTTTTGCACACCAGCAGAGTCTACCTGAGGGGTGGGCAAACTATGGCCTGCGGGCCGGATCCAGCCCACGGGATTGCCACCCCGTGGTGCTGCCGGGCTAAGGCAGGCTCCCTGCCTTCCCTGGTCCCACACCACTCCCAGAAGCTCCACATACTGCCCTCGCCTGTGAGTACCTCCCCCAAAGCTCCCATTGGCCATGGTTCCCCGTTCCTGGCCAATGGGAGCTGTGGGGGGCCTGCATGCTGCACCCCTCCTTCAGCCCAGCCCCTGCTGCACCCTAACCCCCGCCACACCCCACCTGAAGTCCAACCCCTGCCCTAAGCCCCTTCATACACCCCACATCTCTTCCTGCACCCCAACTCCTTGCCCATAGTCCCTTCCTGCACACCACACCCCCTCCCACACCCCAACCCCCTGCCCCAGCCCTACATTCATGGCTCTGCATGCAATTTCCCCACCCAGATGTGGCCTTCGAGCCAAAAAATTTGTTCACCCCTAGACTACATGGACCAATTAGTGCATTCTAGAAATCACTCCCTTGTAGAGAGTGCATTACCTTACCATGTAGAAAAGGTCCCTTAGGGCTGGTCTACGCTAGCAAATTAGATCGACCTAGCTATAACACTTAAGACTGGATTTTTTATACCCCAAGTACCATAGTTAGGCTGATTTAGGTCCCTGTGTAAACAGTGCTGAGTCGACAGAAGAATTCTTCCATCGACCTAAATACCACCTCTCGGGATAGCATTTCAAGTGTAGACAAACTCTGAGTCTTGCGCTAAGGAGTATGAGTCCATGGTTTGAAAATCCTGCCAAAATATTTTCAAGTACATTTTGATCTCAAAGACAGCCATGTGGCTTTTGCCTCACGCACAGTGTCTTAGATTTGACTTTTAGGAAAGATTTCCCTTTTGGCCTCAGAACAAAATATTACAGGGTAAGTAATTTTCCCAGACACATACCCTCCGTGTTTGTGATTATTGCTCTTTTACTTCTGTGAGTGCTAAAATTTCTGATTATGTCTTGGTGAAATGAAGAGTTGTGTGTCAACAAGTTGAACAGTCAATTTCTGTCAGATATTCTAATAAAGTAATTTTGTTTGATTTTTAAATAACATCCTCAACTCTAATGCAGTCTTATTTTAATTACAGGTGGCATGTGGCTTGAATAAAAGGTACATACATTTCATGAGTTCTAGTTCATGTGCTTTGCTAGTGTATAGCTGAGTAAGGTAATAAGATACAACAAAGTAAGTTTTTAGTTAATATTCATATCATGATTGTGGGGAGGGAGTTCGGAGAGGGGTGTCCAGGGCGTGCAGTGGATTAGTTAATGTGGAGAGAGAGACAGAACAATTTTGAACAGTGGTAGAAGTTCTATCAATATTTGACGACATTACTTTCTAAGATGTAATTTTAAAATTCTTCTAGAGTTGTTGGAATTAGTATATCACTTTCACAGATTTATTATTGAACAGATAAAAGTGGAGCTTAAAATAATTACTTCAGATATTAGTGTTTTTCTGTTGCAGTACTGTCTTCTTGCTTTGTCCCAGAAAATAAGAACATGAGAGTGGCTATACTGGGTCAGACCAGTGGTATTCTGGCCTGGTATTCTGTCTTCCGACAGTGTCCACTGTCAGATGCTTCAGAGGAAATGAACAGTACAGGGCAATCATCAAGTGATCCATTCCCTGTCTTCTAGTTCCAGTGTCCATCAGTCAAAGGCTTAGGGACACCTGCTTCATTAGGTTGCATCCCTGATCATCTTGGCTAATAGCCATTGGTGGACCTATCCGTCCTCGCTCCTCTCTACCTTCCATTAACTTATCTAATTCTGTTTTGAATCCAGTTATAGTTTTTTGGCTTTACAACATTCCATGGCAACCAGTTCTGCAGATTGACGGCGTTGTATGAAGTGCTTCCTTTTTTGTTTTAAACCTGCTACCTATTAATTTCATTGGGCAACTCCAGATTCTTGTGTTGAGAAGGGGTAAATAACACTTTTGTTGTTTACTTTCTCTACACTGTTCATGATTTTATGGACCTCTATCATATCTTCCCTGAGTCCTCTCTTTTTTCCAAGCTGAATAGTATGTCTTTTTAATCTCACCTCCTCTCGAAGCTGTTCCATACCCTTAATCAGTTTTGTAACCCTTCTCTGTACCTACTTCCCACACGTACACAGATCAGCGCCTTCTTCCTCCTCCTCCTGCCCATGGCAGTCAGCTGGCTTGTGACGTTCAGGGGCAGGAGGAGGAGCGAGGACTCAGCGTTCAGGCTCCCCCTGCCTCCTGAACGCTGCAAACCAGCTGATTGCCGGAGGCAGGAATCAGCTGGTTTGTGGTGTTGGGGAGGCAGGGGGAGCCTGCACACCGAATCCTCGCTCCTCCCTCATCCCTCCTGAATGCCACAAGCCAGCTGATTCCCACAGGCAGGAGGCACTGTGTGGGGAGAGGCGGGGGGTGATATAGGTGAGCTGATGGACTGCCAGCTGTGGACAAAGCAGGCAGCCAAATGACATTATTGCGAAGCATTGCGTAACTTTGAATGGACGTGTTCTGTAATTGAGCAGGGACGTAACATCAAAACGTTAAGTGAGAGGACATTAAGTGCAGAGTTACCATACAAGAATAATATACAGTTCAACATATAGTAAATTCGTTATATTCAGTTTAATAAAAATTTAAATCACCAATTTATAATGTGTCTCAGTAACATTCCATACTAAAAGAAGCTATTTTATCTAATTATGTTAACAGGACCTATAAGCATAATTCCTGAAGCCTACTTTAATACTCCAACAAAAACTAGATTTTTACAGTCCAACAGCAGCATGGCATCTGGTAAACTAAAGCAGTGGTTCTCAAAGCTGGTCCATCGCTTGTTCAGGGAAAGCCCCTGGTGGGCCAGGCCAGTTTGTTTACCTGCTGTGTCCGCAGTTTCGGCCGATTGCAGCTCCCAATGGTCACGGTTCACCGTCTCAGGCCAATGGGGCTGCGGCTCCCTCCTGTCTCAGCAGTGCGGGCTGAGACGGGGGGGGGGGGGGGGAAGTGAGGATGCAGCACACCTCCTACCCACAGCAGTCGGCTGGCTTGTGGTGTTCAGGAGGGAGGGGGAGCCTGCCTGCTGTGTCCTTGCTCCTCCCCTCTCCCTCTTGCCTCCTGAATGCTGCAAGACAGGGGAGGGAGGAGTAAGGACGTGGTGTGCAGAGTAAAAGGGGAAGAGGAGGGAAGAAGAGGCAGGTTAAAGGTGGAGGCTTGGAGGAAGGTGGCATGGGTGGGCCAAGGGTTGAGCCCCCCCCACCCCTGGTGCTTGCAGAGCAGGAGAAGCTGCTGTTGCACAACATGCTTCTACCCTACAGCACTTTCAGCCTCCTTACCTGCCTCATTGTCTCCAGTGCCAGTGGGCTGTGCCTGTGTGGGAAATGCGGGAGCACTTCCCACCTATAGTATTGCACTGTGTGGCAAAAAAAAAAATATTCCCTGGAACCTAACCCCTCCCATTTACATTCATTCTTATGGGGAAATTGGATTCGCTTAACATGGTTTCACTTAAAGTCGCATCTTTCAGGAATATAACTACAATGTTAAGTGCAAAGGAAATGCTCCAATTCATGAGTATCACATGTTTTCAAAACTATTTTTTGGATACTTTAATGAATTAGAATCAGTGTTTGAGCATATACAAATTTGTTCAGTCAGCTCTAATATGATTAATGGAATTAAACTTCTTATGCAAACTTTCTATAAAAAGCTTGCAAGGATTTTTGTTTTGTTTTTTGTTTAAGTAATGGAGTACAGTACCTTCTCTTGCTGATTTTAAGTGTTTGCTGTGGGATACGGAAAATGTCATATTTGGCATTTATGGTTTTGCACTTTCATGTCTATACTTAATTGAGCTGTATATATATATTACTGTAAGTGAAAACTGAATTTTAAAGTTCTGTTCTCAACTGAGGCCTTTAGGAATGACCCCTAAGAAAAAGATGTAATTTGGGTTCAGACACAGTGCACTAACAATACCGTATATACTCGTTTGTAAGCTGAATATTTTTGGTAAAAAAGTGATGCATCGAAGAGTGGAGGTCAGTTTATAAAAGAGTCTACAGCAAAATTTGATGATTTTAAACTTATTGAATTAAATATCTAATACAGTGTTGTTTTGTTTACCTGGAGCGTTCACAGGCACGGAGCCCCTCAGCTCCCTGTGGCCTTGGTTTGCTGTTCCAGGTAAACATAACGTTCAGGCCCACTAGAGGCTTACCCAAAGCCAAAGTTTGCCAACCCCTGAAATATAGGGTCAGCTTATGATGAAAGGGGTCATACAGTTTTTGCTATTTTTACCTAACCAGCTTGGAGGGTCAGCTTATAAGTGAACAGGCTAATGAACAAGTATATACAGTACTTTATCTCTTTATTGCTGAAGAATATCTTTGACAATGGTATTTCAGCCACATCTCTTATATTTTCATAGTACATGTATTAACCCTTTTCTGCTTGATTAGTTAATTATTGCAAAAGCATGTACAGGAGAGATGCAGAATTCTGGACAATAAAACTTGCAATTTCTTCAAATTCACCTGTTGCATATTTAAAATTTCTCAGTGGAATGATTTGCCTCCTTGCTGATTGGTGGTTTGACAAAATTAATTGTTCTGAACAATTACCATAAGAATAATTGTGCCTTGATGGTGAATGCCTACTTCTTGTTTAAATTTCATCATGCTGGATTATGGGTCTTTAATTTTAGGGCAAACTAAACAAATGCTTAAATAATATCAGTTCTTCCACCCTCACCTCTCCCATGGCTTTTCCCTCCTCCCACCTCCGCAAAAAAATTTTCCTTACTGAAACTTCTTTTGCTTTCCTTACAACTAGAAGGGGTTAACCCTTTTAGCCCATGAAATACAGCTTCTTTGCTGGACAGAGAAGCCTCTTGGAAAAAGTTCTATGATCAAAATAGCAAACAAATCCTCAAGTGGCCTTTTCTAAGAAAGGAAATTAGAAAATTCTAAATAGAGGAAGATCAATCTCTTCAGATATTTTTCTGCCATCTAATGAGTTCCTTTTTTAATATAACTTTTTTTTATTAACTAGGTATAGCTTTTTTTCTGTTTTGAACCCGGCGAAACACAAATAATTGTTTAAAAGATGTTTTTCACTTTTTTTTTCCAGAGTGAAGACTCAGCTTGACCTGATGCACATAGCATCTAGCTATGAAAAATCACCAGAGTCTACCCAAAAGCAAATGGATATCAAATCTGTGGTTAATGAAATCTTGGCCTTACAGCTGACTTCAGTTGATTCATGCGTCGTTAAAGGTAGAAAAAAGGTGCATATATTTTGAACGCAGTGCACAGTTCATTATTTTTAACACATATATATGTTGCAAATAATTCTGTTATAGTACCACAATAAACTTTACATTAAAGCAATACTCAGTTTTCAAAATGGAAAGTTTTTTTTAGCTGCCCCAGTTTCATAACTTTGTAAGTTTTTACATCTGAGTCAAGTGTTCTTTCATTAGTCTTATTTTATTCCTCTTTTCTCACAGAACTTTCTTCTGGAGGAAGTGAAGGTTTAACAGGAAAGTATGCATATAAAAATAGTGCAAAACAATGGAAAGATCAGAAAAACATCCACAACACATATTATGTAAGCTCTTGTTTACAAGACTTTTTTTGTATGGTTAAGTATGTTCTTTTGGCTTTGTAAAAATCCAAAATGGACAATGTCTGATGTAACTTTTTTCAGCCTGTAGTGGGACATGAGGAAACTTTGATTGACGGTAGTAAAATCTGTACTCGCTTAATGTCAATATCAGAAATGTCAACGTTTCAAAACATGAGTCATGAGGTAAGAATGCATTTTGATGTAAGTATTGCTCAGCTGCTAATAGTGTTTGGGAAAACAAGTTACTGTTTTATATCGTCACAATCTTTTACTGCCCTTGGGGTTTATAATGGGCTTCCTTTTTTTTTTTTTGTTCATTATGCTTAGGGCCCTACCAAATTCAGAGTCCATTATGGTCCATTTCATGGCCATAGGATTTGAAAATTTGTTAAATTTCACATTTTTGAATGTTTTAAATCTGAAATTTCAAGGTGTTATAATTGGGGGTCCCAACCCAAAGGGGGATTGTGTGTGTGAAGTGGGGGGGGTCGCAAACCTGTTTGTAGGGGGGTCATGGGATTGCTACCCTCACTTCTGTGAGAAGTGCAGAGCTTCCTGCAGCCACAGGAGGTTCTTGGAGGCTCCCCCCTCTTCTCTCGCCCACCACCCACATACATGCAGCAGCAGTGCAGGGTATGGACTGGGGCGCTCCTAGGAACAAGGGAAGATCCGATCCAACCCAACTCCACAAGTCTCCAGCTGGAGGAACCTTTGGGGCTGCTGCCCAGTCCCAGAGCATCCTACAGCAGGGGGAGGCACCCAGAGGTGGGTCTGGTTCCTCTTCCTCCCCCACACATCTGTGCAGGGAATGGACAAGTTATGTCCCTCCTCAACCGGAGCAAGGAGCCCCCTTTTCTGGGATGCTCCTAGGAAAAAGGGGACATTGGATTTCATGGGGAAAGGCTTATTTCATGGCCTGTGATGTTTTTCATGGCTGTGAAATTGGTAGAGCCCTAATTATGCTAAACTGATACTCTTGATGGGTCAGTGACTTACTTTTAGTTCAAGCTACTGCGCACTAACCTTTTTCTTAAATTCTTAAATTAAATGTAGAACTGCAACTACAACCTAGTTGCTTTCATAAAAAAGGGCTAGCTGTTACAAGTGCAAGTGGATTATTTTTAAACTTATTTGAGAAGTTAACATTTTTTTGGCCACATTAAGTAGTCAATACCTTAACGATAAGGTAAGGCCCAGTTTCAGTGGGAAAGATTGTGATCAAACCCAAGTACGAATGAATGCCAAATCTTTTCCTGAGAAAGTTAATAGTCTGTGTTTGATATTGAGCCTATGCTTCTGTGTGCATTGAAGGTGGTAACTCATGCTAAAAATTTTAAATAGTCCCAGTAGGTCATAAGTCACAATTTCTGCAATGATGGGTTGTGTGTGTCCCCTAGTGTTCCAAATCCCAGTTTGTTTTGACTGCAGTCTGTGAAGGAATATCTGAGCTGCTGCATCAGGCTTTATCAGCTGCACTGCATCATGCCCATCTAGCTTCTTTCTCTAGCAGAAAATGGTTTAAAAAGATCTTCCCTCTGTAGTTATTTGACAGTTGTTTTGGCCTTCCATAACTAGTGCCTCTCCAGTTCCATATTCTTGAGAGTTAGAGGCATTTGAGTATTGTAGGCATAAAATGAATCAACTTTTGCCTTGTTACCATAGATACACAGCAATCAAAGCTGTTATCTTAATGTGACTAAGAAAAATATGAATTTAAAAATTCGTTGGCCCTGGATAAAAAAGTACACCTCTACCTCAATATAACGCTGTCCTCGGGAGCCAAAAGATCTTACCGCATTATAGGTGAAACCGTGTTATATTGAACTTGCTTTGATCCACCAGAGCGTGCAGCCCCACCCCCCGGAGCACGGCTTTACTGCTTTATATCCAAATTTGTGTGTTACCGGGTCACTTTATATTGGGGTAGAGGTGTACTACATTGGATTTAGGTTTTCATTATTCTCAGAAGAGAATATTCTCTTAGTTACATAGTTATAAAGATGTTACTTCTGTGTAGTCGCATTCTTTGCTACTTATGCCATTGAAGTATCTGGATTTTAGTTTTATTTAGGTCACTTAAATATGACTTTTAAAAAATAATAGATTTCTTCTCATCTAAACAGTGTGTATATTTTTGTTGCCTTTTAAGTGTCAGCAAAATATTCTAAGTAATTAAAGTAGTCTTAGAACATATAAGCACAACAAATAAACAATTTCCCTTCACATAATATTTAAAGAACTTGCAACTTTGATGGCTGACTACCTTCCCTTGTACTAAATAATTTTGGTGATTTTTCCACAATTGTAGGAAGTACGTTATAATTATTATATGGGTCATCGGACATCAGATCAGTTGAAGATGCAGACTTCACCTGCAAATACGAAGCATACATTTGGGATAACTGATTCTTCGAAGGGTATATTTTCAGCAGTTCCCCTTCTGTCCTCAGCTCCCAAAGTGAAAGATGCACAGAGAATAAGAACACACAAATTACAAAAAGGAAGTTTTAGTAACACTAGCTTTTCCAGTTCCAGTAGTTACAGATTCAGCTTTCCACCTGTAAACTGGAATTTCTCTGAATTGAACAGTGACTTGAAGTTATTTAATGGAACAAGATCTCCGGAAGTAAGCAAACTAACTTCCCCATCAGAAAATTTCAATGGCTTGGAAATAAAAAACAAAGTAAAAACGGCTCAATCCTCACCGGTTCCCATTTCTGCAAAAACACTAGCAAGTCCTAGCACTTCAACTGGCTTACCAGAATCAGCAACAAAACCTGTTGTTTCAAAACCCACCTTTTTAGGTGCCCCCACACAGAGCCTTTCTGCTCCACATTTTATCCCCAATTCAGGTAATAACTCAACCTTACCCAATTTAAATAAGGCTGCAGCTACATTTTTCTTCAAAAAAGAGAAGAATAATTCGGTTTTCCCCACTTTTTATGTGGGAAGGTCTGATACTCAAGATGAAATGGGCAGTCAACATGGAAATTGTACAAAGTTTGACTCTTCAGCTTTAACTGAGGCTAAAGCTTCTGCCGCCTCTACAAGTCCTAAACTAGAGTCATCAGAAAGTGGAAAGCCATTTTTTTCATTTATCTTTAGCAACTCGGAAAGAGATTGTTTTACAGTATCCAAACGCAGCAATTCATTGAAGATTTCACCATTTTCCAGCCTATCTGAGAAGCCAGCTGAACAAAGTACAATATTTCAGACCAGAGAAGAGAACGTTTCTGTAAGCAAAGACGTAGAATATAACTGGCTAAAATCTCCTACAGTAGTCCCTCAGGAGCAGAGTACCAGTACCCCAGATTCCACTGCTACTATAGCCTATACTACATGTAGTAGTGACACTGGAAAGAAAGATGTTTCCAAGACCCAGCCTTTCCCCTGTAATAACATATTTTCCTTCTCATCCAATAATTATAATCTGGAATGTAAATCTTCACCTGTAATCTCATTTGAAGGCACTGTCAAAAGTACTTCCAACTCACTACCTTCCTCCTCGATGCTGTTTTTATCTAATAATAATAAAAGTGAAAGTGAAAAAATGAAAATAGAATCAATTGACAATGCGCATCCAGTTGTAGAAAAACTTCCACCTCCAGTATGTACAGTGGCCATATCTGAACTTACAAGTCCAAAGTGTAGCAATTCTTTTTTTTCTTTTGACCTATCTATGAAGACTGAAACTGAAGACACGCTTGCTCAACAGAATTCTGTGCATGGTCTAGCTGTAGTCAGCTCTCTATTTTCAACAGGCCTTCCTAGTAAAGAAAGTAATGTATCTTCCACTCATCCTAGTGTTGCATCAACTAAATCTCAAGTAGATGTGAAAGTTGAAGATAGTTTAAATATTGCTGAAACCTATAAGTCTCACCAAGATGTAGAAGAGATTTCCAGGAAGGAAGATGAACTTGACACTCTGCAGTTACAGATGGCAGCTTGTCTAACTCCAGTAACATGTGGTGATACATTTTTAGGAGGCTCGGCACATGCAGTAGGTAAAGAACATGAAACACTAAATCATTCAGATTCTGATACAGAAGAGCTAAGTCAGGCATCAATGTCTAGTGACTGTAGTAGTGCATCAGAATATTTTTCAGTTCCAGAAGACAAAACAGCTAGTGAAAAAACAGGTACGTGCACCATAGAGAATGAAACGGAAGAGAATTCCCTTCAAAGTACGTAATACTCAGATATCTGTTCAGATATGTTGGAACTAAGTAAATGTTTCTACTGAAATATATAACCAGTTTAAAAAGAGGTGATATCCTGGGGTTTTTTCCTAGAGCTCTTTGTGTTTGCCATGAATCTTAAACGGGGTCTTTCTGTAATAAGAACAACTATCACAATCAACTAGAATTCAAAAGAAAGTAGGGATACTATTTTTATGGTACAAACTGATAACAGTGTCAACCTCCAAAATGTCTTCCATTGTTAGAAATCATTTTTAACCCTAAATTCTATATCCTTATGAAGGTTGAAGCTGGAACTGTAGTTTCTTGTCTCTCCACCAGTTACTCCAAAATGTGGACCTAAATCACTCTCATTCTGGCCTGCCTATAACCATAAACCAATTTTTAATTTGTTCTGTCTAAATGGGTAATAAAGAGGTGGCTTGCCCTAGAGGAAATGCCAGGATTTACCAGTTATTTTGTCTCTGGCCCACAGAGGACTCCCCAAAGCAGACTAACGCTGCTAACCCATGGGAGGATACTGATAGAGCCTTCTGCTCAAAGGATTGACATACAAGCAGCAGTTGTTTGAAAACAGTGTCACTTATTTAATGGAAAATGAGCAGTTAACAATACATTCAGTAAAGCAAGAAAGAATACACTAATCTATTAAGACATAGTAAACCACTATTAAATCTTAATTAGAAATCATATAAAAGTCGCAAAATAAAATAAGACACAGACAGCACAGAACACATAGATACGTAAAACATGTAGCAATTATAATGTAAAATTCAAGATACATAGAGATCCCCTTGTACACCTTCATAAAGCCCAATCAGTTAGTAAACAGATCGTATATGTACAAGGAAGCATTACAATGTTACGAATTGGAGATCTCCATGTGTTTTAATGTGTATGTATGAAGCCTACATGTAACATTACAGTATAACCCTAAATTTTATACAATATAGCATACAAAGCTTCTATATATAGACATAAGAGAACATCACAGTATTACATATTAATGAAATAGTAATTAACACTGACATCCTACCAGCATTGGCCAAAGGGTTTCAGGATGGGTGTGGTGGCTCTCACAAACGCAGGCATCCAGCTCTATTTACAGGCACACCCAGTTATTCCTTAAGATAAACTATAAAAATCAGATTTACATTCCTTCACTATAAAATCCCTCTGTATTGTCTTTGTTCCTTCTGCTCTGTCTGAAAAAGCCTGTTGGTGCTGTGCTGCTGCTCCTCCAGTTGCTGCCTTGGACTGCTGCTTCAGGCAGTTGCTTCCTCAGCTTGCTCTCTAGAACCTTCTTTTTCTGCCTTTGCTGTTCTTCAGTCTTGTCTGTTCTTATTCATCTGTCTTCTCTCTCACACACACACCAGCCTGCTGACTGTCAGCCTTATATTCAGTTTCTGGCCTTCTCTGATTGGCTGAACTAGTATAATTAGGCAGGGAAGATCTATGCTAATTTCTGAACTTGAGAAAGCGAATGACAGATGAAGCTGACTGGTCAAGCTGGTTGATCCTCTTCCTGAGACTTCTTTGCTATTAGCATAGCTTTTCCTCCTAGCCACACCCTTTAGTTCTTTTGGAATATGCTGAATCATTCCTCATTGAATTAGTTAATCCTTATCTCCTCTCAGTCAAATCTGCTTCCGTTTTGAGGTTTCTAATAGGAAATCATTGTGGGTGCCATTTTGGATCTTTTTAGCTCTAAACTATCAATTATTACTTGCCTAAAGCCTTAATTCTAAAATGAACTACTGTTTTAAGCAAGCTAAAGCATTGTGATACTGTCACCACACATTGGTAGGTTAATTTGGAGATGTGATTTTTAAAACGTTTTAAACCGTTCTCTAGCTGTATTTCTGCATGTCTCTGTCCTGTGTGCAGTAGGTTGCTACACAGGATCAGAGCAACTTAATAAAAACCTTCTTGTATTAGCAATAAAGATATGGAATGATCTTTCACTGCATCTTGTCTGTTATCCATGCCATATTATTTATCATGAATTGAACAAAGAGTTCTAAGCCACTTTATTCCAGTAATAGAACATTTAGATTTCCATGCTTTTAAAAATAAAACCTCTGAATTAATATTCAAAATCAGTTCTTACTGTTAGTGTATGTTGGAGAACATTGCTTACAATTTGTTAAATATAATCCTAAATCAATAATAACAGTCATTTTGAGTGAGCTGGTGATAGTGAATTTTTGCATGATGGGCAGAGATTTCCATATATAGAGCAAATCAAGTGTTGTGGAAAATAAATTCTGAAAACAGAAAAACCTACATAAAGGTTAGTATGACAGCAAAAAATGATAACAATGGTTATGTTGCACTAAATCGCCTAATGAGGAAGGATTAATCAGGTGAATTTTCAGATTGTGAAATATAATACATACTAGAGATAAAAAAAAAAAAAAAAAAAATCAGTCCACAGTTACATTTGATGATTATTGTTATACTGCCACCTCCAAAAGAATATTACTACTCTCTGGTAACTATGGTAAAATAGTATGAGGCTTAACAGCCCTTCCAAAATCATAATTCTGGATATTCTTGATATCTCTATACATGGCCAGTTCCTTTTTTGAATCTTGTCAAATTCTTGGCCTCAACCGTTTCTTATGGCAAAGTTGTTATAAAAAAATTACTTCCTTTTATCAGGTTTTAATTAGCCACCTTTCAGTTTCGTTTAATCTCTCCTTGTGTTTTGAGCTGGAGAATATAGAATTTCCTGATCTCTTTTCTATACCATGTATTTTATATATTTATCACATGCCCTCTATTAATCTTTCTAAGATAAAATCCCAGTCTTTTCTGTCCCTTATGAGCTTTCTTTTTCTCTATACCCTGGATTATTCTTGTCATCCTTCTCTGAATCCCCTCTAATTCTGCAATATCCTTTTTTGAGATGGGGTGACCAGTATTACACCCCATCTGCTGGCCTTGTTTGTGGAAAGCTACAGCCTGAAGTTGCCACAGGATAAGAGCTGATCATGGAGCTAAAGGATTGAGAGCATGGATGGACTGGTTCATGTATATATGGAGGGTGTGGCTGAGGCCCCTATTTGGTTCAGGGCTCCTCAAATCATAGAAATGTCCATATCACTAAAACGTCATATAACTGCAACCTATATGATTTATGGACCTAAATATTTACTAGGTAATCAATATATTTTATCGCAGAAACATTCTGAAGTTAATACATACATTCAAAAAATTAAATATGTATTGTATGTCTCTCTTCACAGGACAGGAAATTAAGTCTACATCCATACAGAACAGTTGGTCAGAAATGTAAATGAATTTTCTAGAAACATTGGTCTTAGAAAAATCTCTTGTTCAGTTTACAGTGACACATTTGTCATGCTCTGTTGAATCTATGCTGCATGTATATGCATTTCCAGATATTTAGATTAGTGAAGTGTGGCTTTTACTCTGAAAAGGTATATTCTAAAACCACCAAACTGCTAAAATAGGGCTAAAATAAAGTATGCCTTTTAGTAAAGACAAACATCTAGATTTGAAAGGCTTTCCTTTCTGACCTTGAGTGATATATTGCCACACTTGAGTATATTCAAGTTATTTTCTGTAATAGTTCCTAGGTGACAAGAAGGTGGTGTCTTTGCATGAAATGTTTATACTTAAAAAATTTTAGACAGTAAACAGGATATCTAAACAAATCTGTCTTATCAGAATACATAGTTAATGGCCGAAGTGATGACATTTCTTCTTGTGATTTTAATTTTTTGATCAGTTTCCCAAGGTTCAGTTACTGATCTTTACTGACTTCTATAGAGGAAGCAAGTATTGAATGCATTGTTAAAGGCAAAATTCTAGTTATGGTAGTTGTCACTAACTAAGAAATATAACTTCTGGTATTCTCTGCTGTATAAAATGGTACCAGAACTCTTCCCAATAGGCATATGTAATATCTTCTGTACCACCACTGTTTTTATTGAAGTTTTATGCTGAATTAGGTCCAACAAAGCAGGGACTTTTGTAGTAATGTCTTCAGTACCACCTGACATGGTTTTTCTGTGGCAGAGTTCTTGGCTCATCCATCATCCTGATACTAATATAATGCTGTTCTCATTGCCTTCATCAATAATTAGAATTCTAATGCCAGCAGCTGATGCTGTTAGATGTTGGGATTCAGAATTGTTCTTTAATTATTAGTGTTATGCTTAACTTGTACACAGTGTATAGGAAAGAACACTGGAAATCATTTTCTATCTGATCTTTATAGCATTGTGGATTTATTTGCTTATCTGTTAGCACCGGTGTCAGTTGCTTAGTATATCACCACCTAATATATTAAAATATTTAAAACCATTAGTAGTATATTGTTGCGGTCTGTTTTGTCTTGTAATTTAATTACACTCAGGTGATTTGACTTGAGTGTCTAACTTTAACAGTAACATGCTGTTTCTCATTTAGTTTATATATAGGCCAATATGTGTGGGTCCCCATTAATGAAACCAAAGACTTTTTGTATGTGAAGATAGTTCTAGAAATCTGAATTTTTTTTTTTTTTATTTTTTTTTTTATTTTTTTGCAGTTGCAGTAATGCTAATGGAAGTTAAAGTAGACATTTAGTAGACAGCAGGTGCACTTCTAAACTGAAATGATCCCTGAGTTGCAAAGCATCTTTTAACAAACTGCCTCGGAGACCCAGCAGGGAGCATGATCCGTGTGAATGGCTCCTGAAAGTATATGGTTAGGTATAGTATGAAGCAGTCCTAAATGTGCTTGGAACAGCGTTCCGGCCATGACAATAGGTCTTTCCTTTTAAGTCTTCCAACTGTAAGATACAGGTAGACAATGATGCAGAATTAGAGGGAGAAGTATCCATACTGTGCTAGAACGAACAACTCTGAATTGTTCTGTGACTTAGGAGCTAATTAGGTGCTGTCATAGCTTTCCTACTCAGATCTGAACCTTAGAGTTCAAAAAATGAGATGCTAGCATGAAACTTCCAAGCTTAATTTCCAGCTTAGATCGGATAGCGCTGCCACTAGCCAGGAATTCCAGTGCCTGGCTCACTCTGGTCTCCCCAGAACCTTCCCTGGGGGACCCCAAGACTCAGATGCCCTGAGTCTCACAACAAAGGGAAACAACCCCCTTCCCTTGTCTCCTCGTTACTTCCTCCCTGGATGACCCTGGAAGATCACCCTGTTTCAATTCCTCCCACCAATTCCCTGGTGAGCTGCAGACTCAATCTCCTTGAGCCCCAACAAAAAATAAATCCAACAAGTTTTAAAAAGAAAGCTTTATATAAAAAAAAGAAAGAAAAAGATATAAAAATGGTCTCTGTATTAAGGTGACAATATACAGGGTTATTGGCTTAAAATAAAAAAAATGAATAAACAGCCTTATCCAAAAAGAAATACAATTTAAAACATGCCAGCAAACTACACACATGTAAATACAAAAAAACAATATAAGCCTATTGTCTTTCTACCTTTGTACTTACAACTTGGAAAGAGAAGATTAGAAAGCCTGGAGATAGAGTGATCCCCTCAGAGACTAGAAAGCAACAGAGACGAGACAAAGAACACACACCCAAAACTTCCCTCCCTTGAGATTTGAAAAATCTTGTTTCCTGATTGGTCCTCTGGTCAGGTGTTTGGTTCCCTTTGTTAACCCTTTACAGGTAAAAGAAACATTAACCCTTAGCTATCTGTTTATGACAGGTGCCATTGATCTGAAGTCAATAACAGCTCTTTTTGACTTCAGAGGTATAGGCTCACACTGAATAAATTGTAGGATTGGAATCTAAACAAGCAGATCTTCTGACTTCAGACTACTCCACGAGGTCTTAATCGTCCTTTCATTATCTCAAATGAATAACCCTCTCTGCCTGGATGCTACTATTGAAACGAAAGTAATCCTTTTTTTGAGAACATAGCAAAAACCAAAACATGCTAGAGGAGAAATTTCACAGAAGCTCCTGAACATTCATTCTATAGAATGATTTTATTGGTGACAACATACTGCATTCCTCTTCCATGCTTTCTCCTTTTATTGTGTAATACTAACAACTTTTCTGCAGATCTAATAAATCTGTGTAGTGGTGTTGGAGAAACTTTTTCATTGGTCTTAGTCAAGAGCTACATTGGTGATTTCTCCCCTAAACCAGAAGAGCATGCTCATGTGATAGCCACCTATTTGAATGTTCATATGGAATGCTATAATAAAAGGACCAGTTGGCCGTCCATTCTGTGTATTCTAATACACTAGTAAAATACTATTTCTCTTCAGAAAAGTCCCCTTTTACAGGATTGAAGCAGTAGCATTTGGACTTCCGTTAGGGCTGGTGTATGTTGAGAACATATATTGGCGTAGCTACTTCTCTTGGAGCTGAGAAAAATCCACACCCCTGAAAGACATAGCTATACTCACTTTAACCCTGGTTACTCGCAGAGAGGTGGATTACCTGCGCTGATAGGAGAACCTCTCCCACAGGCATAGGTAGTATCTACAGTGAAGAACTACAGCCGTTGTGCTATTATAACATTTCAAGTGTAGACCAGCCCTTAGCGCTTATTTCTAAGTTAAGGAAAGTGTGATTTCAGCCACTCTGTCAGACTTTAATGGGGTATTAAGTACTTTATCTGGTATGGATGAGCTGGATAAATTGAACTTTGCACAAGTCAGCCAGTGCCAAGCAGCCATTTTCATAGTCAGACACCAGTTGTCTCTGACTGTACTGTGCACATTAGCAGTAATTGGTCGTGCGCTAGCTGTATCTGTTGTCTTCCTTTTTTTTCAGTTCACAGCTCTAGTGTGGATTTTTCAAATCAGTCAAGATTGAACTAACTGCTACCCTTGCAGCCAATGGGGGTTATATCATTTATTCCAGTGGTTGCAGTAACAGCTCATTACTGAGCCCTTTTGAAAATCCCACAATAAAGCACTATTAATTATTAATGAGAACTAGGCATCCACATTCCTAGATGCCTTTAAAAATCTCACCCTAAAGCTTTAATAATATCTCCACCTCCTCGTACTCTAGGCTACAAACCATTCTGTTTCTCTTTAGTAATTTTAAAGAGGGCAAGACTACTAGAGTGATAGCTAAAGTTTTGTTTCACTATCCTTCCCTGAAATTTGTTACAAGCTTGGTTCCACTTTGCCTTAATAATTCATAATCAGACAAGAACTTATTTAGAATCCACTGCCAAGGTTGATAGGCCCCAACTTTATGTATTTAAAAAAAATTATTGGATTAAGACAATATGGAACTTCTCAAAATCGTCCTAGTAGCTTAAAAAAAAAGTGTTCTTGTGAGGGACCTCCCACCATCTAGCCTTGTCTTTAGACAAACATAACAGTGGCAATACTGGGTCAGACCAAAGGTCCATCCAGCCCAGTATCCTGTCTACCGAAGGTGGCCAATGCCAGGTGCCCTAGAGGGAGTGAATCTAACAGGTAATGATCAAGTGATCTATCTCCTGCTATCCATTGCCACCCTCTGACAAACAGAGGCTAGGGACACCATTCCTTACCCATTCTCGCTAATAGCCATTAATGGACTTAACCTCCATGAATTTATCCAGTTCTCTTTTAAACCTTGTTATAATCATAGCCTTCACAACCACCTCAGGCAAGGAGTTCCACAAACTGACTGCACGGTGTGAAGAACTTCCTTTTATTTGTTTTAAACCTGCTGCCCATTAATTTCATTTGGTGGCCCCTAGTTCTTATATTATGGGAATAAGTAAATAACTTTTCCACATTCACTTTTTCCACATCACTCATGATTTTATATACTTCTATCATATCCCCCCTTAGTCTCCTCTTTTCCAAGCTGAAAAGTCCTAGCCTCTTTAATCTCCTCATAGGGGATCCGTTCCAAACCCCTAATCATTTTAGTTGCCTTCTCTGAACCTTTCTAGTGCCAGTATACTCTTTTTGAGATGAGGAGACCAATCTGTACGCAGTAATTCAAGATGTGGGCATACCATGGATTATATAAAGACAATAAATATTCTCAGTCTTATTCTCTATCTACTTTTTAATGATTCCTAACATCCCATTTGCTTTTTTGACTGCCACTGCACACTGCATGGACGTCTTCAGAGAACTATCCATTATGACTCCAAGATCTTTTTCCTGACTCATTGTAGCTAAATTAGCCCCCATCATATTCTGTGTATAGTTGGGGTTATTTTTCCCAATGTGCATTACTTTACTTTTATCCACATTAAATTTCATTTGCAGTTTTGTGAGCTCTTTTTGAAGTTCTTCACAGTCTGCTTTGGTCTTAACTATCTCAAGCAGTTTAGTATCATCTGCAAACTTTGCCACCTCACTTTTTACCCCTTTCTCCAAATCACTTATGAATAAGTTGAATAGGATTCGTCCTAGGACTGACCCTTGGGGAACACCACTAGTTACCCCTCTCCATTCTGAAAATTTACCATTTATTCATACCCTTTGTTCCCTTTTAACCAGTTCTCAAGCCATGAAAGGATCTTCCCTCTTATCCCATGACAACTTAATTTATTTAAGAAATCTAAGTACTCTCTGTCCACTGGATCCTCCTTGTCCATATGTTTGTTGACTCCTTCAAAGAACTCTAATAAATTAGTAAGACATGGTTTCCCTTAATAGAAATCATGTTGACTTTTGCCCAACAATGTATGTTCTTCTACGTGTCTGACAATTTTATTCTTTACAATTGTTTCAACTAATTTGCTGGGTACTGTAGCAAGGGGGCCCCCCTCCCCCACGCTCCTGAAGGGAATAGGCCAGAGAAGCTGCGGCCCCGGGCAGAGGCCCTGCTGCCTATCCCCACCCCCCAGAAGTCAAGGGGCGGGACCGGAAGTCCAAGGCCCCCTTTGCCTGTCCCCGCCCCCAGGAAGTCAAGGAGTGGGACAGGAAGTACCAAAGCCCGGCCCCAGCCCTCAGTTAGGAGGAGGCTACCAGAGTAGGCAGATGCTGAGGCCTGAGCTCCTGCTGGGCCTGGCTTACTCCGTGCCCGGTATCCAGAGGGGTACTGGCCTGACCTCCCCTGGGGCTAATACCCAGAGCAGCCGGCGGAGCCCTCTGACGCTTGGCCTGTGGAGGAGTAGACCGGACCGCCCGAACCCCCGTACCCTGAGGAGTGGACCGGACCGCCTGAACCCCGGTACCCTGAGGAGTGGACCGGACCTCCCGCTGCTGAACCTGCTGAGGAACCCATGGTTTGGGACCCCCTGGACGATGCTGGCAAAGGGCAGGTACCCAGTGAGGGGGAGGTTGGAAGTGGCCCGGGGGCAGCTGACTCTCATCCGGCTGCAGACTCGCCTGAGCCCTTGTCAGTGTGTTTCGGTCAGGATCCCCCACTGACTGTCAGCGGTGTTGACCGCTGCTAGGGTCCCGGGCTGGAATGCAATGGAGTGGGAGGGCCTGCGTTCCCCCTGCCAGCCCTTTAAGGGTGACAGACTCCCCCTCCCTTTTGCCTGAGGAGACCATCTACAGTGGTTGCCTGTCGCTCAGCCCTGCTGCAAGTGCTCTGCTGCAAGGGCCTGGGCTTATATAGATTGTTGCCTCCCGCTCAGCCCTGCTGCAAGGCCTGAGCCTAACTGTGTGTGTTGCCCCGCCCTGCCCAAGGGCCTGGGCCTATATAGACTCCTGGCTTTGTGCCCAGCCCGACTGACAAGGCTGGGGCCTTCTGCTAACTGTTGCCAGTTCCCTCAGCACTCCCAGCAAGGGGCGGGCCCCAGGCCGACGGAGTGCAGTGAGCCGGTGCGGCTCCCCTCCACCCCCCGTGTAGGAGGGTTGAGCCCCGGTCATGCCGTACTACAGTACTGATGTTAGACTTACTGGTCTGTAATTGCCGGGATCACCTCTAGAGTCCTTTTTTAATATTGGTGTTACCTTAGCTATCTTCCAGTCATTGGGTACAGAAGCCAATTTAAAGGACAGGTTACAGTTTAGTTAACTGGTATAAATCTGTACTTGTTACCTGGGATTCTTTCAACCCAAAGCTCTTGGTAACTTTACTCTGTGCGAGGAGGTGTCAGGAAATAAATCAGGGGAGACACGGCTGTCTGACCGATAGATGACTAACACAGACAGGACAACACAAGAGTGCTTTCACTTAAAGCTAAACTTGACTAGTCTCAAGCACTTACACACGTCCGCAACAAGATTAGTAAAACACCCCCAACCCTTGATAATTACCAAAGTTGAGTGTGGCTTTCGAGTGATACAGCGGCAGCCCGTCTGCTGCTGGGGAACACAAGACGCATCCAGAGGGCGAGGCCAGTCCCGAAGAGTCCCCCAAATGAGTCCCCTTATTTATACATTAGTAATAGAATGACATGTCCCTTAAAGAAACCTTCTTAAGTAATCAGAAGGAACCTCTTGCTTTAAACTGCTTATTGATTAACCAGGTGTTGGTTTTTCCAGAACTTGCAGCTTGAGACCTCAATAGACATTCCTGGGGCATATCTTACTCTTTTTTTAAAACACATGTATCAGCAACTTCAACACAGTTCTTATCAGAAAGGACGCGGGGTCAAGCTGTGCTTTCGGTGGCACCCAAACCCCCCTTCCTTCCTGCCTTGGTCAAGCTGAGACTTGCTTTTAACAGCTTGCTGACTAGGCTGTCTTTAACAATAAGCCATAGTGGTTTCAGGCACTTTACTGGTTTGCTAAAGTCTCCCTGTACATACTTGGATATTCTGAAATTAAGTATTTACATAAAGGGCTATGTACCATTTAAGTGGCTGCAACTATTTGCGTGTGTGTGTGTAGATACACAGCACAAGCCTGTGTGAACAATTTGCTACTAGCTATAGTGGTGCCTACTTCTAAGATATCCTGCAGCTGTCATGCAGGATCTTTTTGGAGAATAGGGATGCTCCAGCGTTGTCCTAGGGTTGTCTACAAGGTCATAGGTCAGATAAGGCAAGCAAATCAGATAAGTGTGAAGTCAGTGTGCATAAATTAAAGGCCATGCCACTTGACTCCTGTGTGAGAACATCCTCACAGCAGTTTAACATGCTTTATTTAATGTAGAATGACTTGTGTCCCCTGTAGACATCTGTTAATGACAGAGTGAGCTACAAGTAGCTGTACCTAGAAACTTCCAAGTGTAAAGGGAATTGTCTTTATTTTTAATAGGCGCCTCAGAAAACTCTGAATTTTAATTTAATTTGAAAAATGATAGTTGTCTTGTTACATCCTTTGTTACAAAAACGCTAAGTTAAATCTTAAGCTTAACACATCTGGTTTAAATTAAACATCCAAAGTATAGTACAAGCTATAAAATGAATAATTTATAATTAAAAGAAAATGGGCCAATTCTTTACTGACTAAAACCTAATATATTTATTGTAATTTTTAGTCTAAGTGTGTTTGAGAATGAAAAGCGAGTAGAGGATAAACTGCTAAAACTATTTTTTGTCCAGGTCTTCTGTCCAGAAGACTATGTTACTGTCGTTTCTTCAAACTTTACAGAGTATGTGATGCTCAGACTACAGTTTTGCCCTGTAGCTTTCACTCGGTTGTTGAAATGCAAGTACAACATTGTCATTTGGATCGTCACAAAGTTCACTTAAGAATTTTTTTTTAAACTGAACATCACCTTGTTAAAATTGCTTGAGAGAGATAAAAAGATATATATTAAAATTCTGTTTTGTCAGTACATATGTATACCATACCCAGTTGCTTTAATAAGTGAAAAATCTTTGAGTAGATTGTAAGCATCTCCTTCATTTAACCTAGTAAAGGGAAAAAAAATCTCAAATTATTTTAAAGGGCTATTAAAAAGAAACTTGTTACACTACGCTATAAATCCTCTCTTTGCTCCCAGCTGGTAGGCAAAGTCTAGAGTGAACAGACACCCCTTGTTCCAGGCCACAACGATCAACAAAGTCTAACTTTGATTAATAGAAAATTAATTTCAAATTTGAGAGCTCATAATTCAGGCAAAACAAAGTTGCTGTACTGAGTAAGATTATACATAATCATGCTTAGCCTATTAAAATATTCAAAACAATCACATTAGAAAAGAGTAAAACTATGTCTGGGGAAAGTAGCAAATGCATTAAATAACTAACTTTATTGGATAGAAAACAGCTATTGGAACAGCATGCAAAAGCAAAGCAATCTAAACTGTAATAAGTGGAATTCAGACAAATATGTTGTCTACACTGGGAACAGAAAGAGATCAAAGACTAGCTGTTTTGTCTATAGGCAAATAAACTGAATTGTGCAGAAAGGACCTCAGGTTATTAGTGCAATACTCCATGCAGGGGGCTGGAAGTTTTGTAGCAGCTTCAGGTAAACTAACATTTGTGATGTTTCAGTACATCTTTCTTCATTTCTGTTGATACAAATTCATATGCCCCATATTTCTGTTTTCATTGTGTTGTAGAATTTTGTATAGAAAACATTGTGAACACTACCATAAACAATGTACTAAGCATTTGTCAAACATCTGAAGATGGATGATCTATAAGGAGCTAGCAATCAAAAGACAGACAAGTCTACACAGTTTAGGAGGAAAATAGGTAACTTTTGTACAAGTTAACTAGATTTACTATAGGCAGCAGGGGAGAAATAAGCCTATCAGAGCAGACTAGTCGACATGGTAAGTTAGTGCGTGGGGCAAGTCAGGGTGTGAATCTACAGCATGCTAGCTTGCTGTGCAGTGAAGTTCCATGTTGGCCCTGGTACAGTGCTGTAAAAGTTCCATAGTGTGCTGTAACAGGGCCCACACAGGTTACTACTAGTAGCGTGCTGTAGCGTCGCACTTTGGCTTAACACCACATTAACTCTGTGTAGACCTTAACGATAGAGAAAGGAGATGAGCTTAGAATAGCTGTACTATATCTATGGGGCTGCATGACAGAGTATGGAAGTGACTGAATGGGAAGCTGGGAACAAGGCAGAGAATGGATCAGGCAGGAAACTTTGCAAAGCTTGACCAATGAGGATAAGTTGAGAGAGATAAACCAAACTTTGAAGGCAATGACAAAAAACTTAAATGTGATAAAAGAGCAGACAGAGCCAGTGGAGGGATTCAAAAATATTCAGAGGCGAGTAATCTGATCAAACTCACCGGTAAGGAAGATGAGTTTAGCAAATGTGTGTTGAATGCACTGATGTGGGCTGTGTGTGTGTTTGGTAAGCCAGAAAGGAGAATGTAGCAGCAGCTGAGGAAGAAAACAGTGAGGGCCTGAAAGAAATTTGGCTATGGGCAGCGGAGTTGAAAACAGTGACCAGCGAGATCACAATGTGCATTGTGTGACAGCTCCTGGAGACCAGTTAAGTTGATGTAAGCAATGGAGTGTCTACACATTGACCTAGCAGACAACTTACATCAGTGGGAGGAACACTCTAGTATAGAAACTAACATTGTTAAATTGACGTTAAGCTGCCTTAATCAACATAACTCTGTAGTGTATACCAGGCCTCAGTTGTCAAGGGAAGCTGGAAATCTTAGCAGTCTGAGAGGAGATGGAGATAGTAGGAGCATTTGGTGCTTGGGTCACACTGGGAAGTGGTGTGCATTTGTAGTTCAAGTACAGTAGCCGCAATGATTGGAATTGAAGTTGTCATCGGCAGTTGACATTTAAATTGCCATTTTTAGGTTTTACAGCTAAAACACTAAAGTGAAGAGGGCTGTTCACACTTCTGACATTGACTTGCTGCGGCTGCAGACACTGTTCACATTTGGAAGTTTGTAACTATAAATACCAGAAATGTAATATTTTAATAAGAAAAAATTCTATGCTACTGGGTAATCATGACAAGGGATCCTGTCCTATATTTTGTGGCTGTGCGACCGCAGGCAGTTAACTTATCCCATGTTCAAAAGATATTCAGCCATTATGACTTTGCAGCAAAGTATTCAAATTAAACAAGTAGTACATACCAATTATCTGTTGTCAGTGCAATCAAGGAGCTATGTTTAAAAAAGTCAAGGTAATAAGCATTCAGTGGCATTCTTCTTCCTTGATTATAATATTTCTCCAACCAACACAGAGGAGCATTTCTGACATTAACACCAATTGTATGCAAGACAGCCTGAGAAATACAGTACATCAATTGTTTTTCAAATGTTTGTATTTTTATACTTTTGGTGTGTCACTAATTACTGTATGCAGTCTAGGATTTTAGACCTATTGCTAAAAGGAGTTGCATGACTATAATCTGGGCCACTCTGAAAACTTAGGATCATGTTGTCTGTGGGTTGATGTAGCAGACCCTTTGCACTTGAAGAATTTCAATTTTCATTTTCTGTGTTCAAGTACCTGGGGTTTTGGCCTGTAATTGATATATCTTCTGAGCTCTATAGATGGCCACAAAGGCCCTGTGCTGTTGCAGTAGCTTACATGGCAGCGTGACTCTGGTCTGCCCCAGACTGTTCTCTCAGTATTCAGCACTACCTTCCATGAGATGTTTCTGAATTTGGGGTGGCTTTTGACTCATACAGAGAATGTGTTCAGATCTGTCTGAAATGGGCTGAATATGAATTCCAAACTCAAACACCTTGAAACATGGAACAGTTTGGTGTTGGACTTGTATTTCATGCTCCCAATTTCAGGAGCGTTAGGAGGTGGGGATTTACGTTAGTCTATTATAGAAATAGGGCCCCTGATGTAGCCTGGGGATGGTCCTGGCACTGGGCTGCACACTAAAGGGAGACAGCTTGCACTTCCTATATGTTGGGATTGAGTAGGGTTGCTGTGACAGTAGACCTAACTTATGCCATGACTGCCATAGCCTATATGCCTCATAGCTTATGTAAGAACACCCTCCGATAATGCCTTTTTCCACCACCAACATATTCTGTAGTTCTGTCTTTACTGGAGGTCTTCACTAAGCGTCTTTATGCCTACTTCATAACTGGTGCAATGGGGCCATAGAAGAGTTAAGAATTCCCACTTCCCCAGAATGAAATTCAGATGCAGAACATAAGAACTGCCCTACTGCATCAGACTAAAGGGCCATCTAGCCAAATATCCTGTCTTCCAACAGTGGCCAATCTCAGGTGCTTCAGAGGGAACGAACTGAACAGGTAATCATCAAGTGATCCATCCCCTTCTGATATTGAGGTCCTCTCTACAAAAAAATAAAAATTACTTCATTAACATTCTCAGCATCAAATAAATCCTGGTCAGCAGTTCCAGACAGGCAAGTGAAAGGTGACAGAGAAGCTATGGTTTTGGTGCTATTCATCAAATGAGATGTCAGTTCAGAATTATCACATTCTTTGTGTGTAAAATCTAATAAGAAAAAATTTTAAACTGTGAATGTAATATCTTCACCAGCTCAAGTGCCCTTTTAATAATCAGTGCATTTTAAAAGCAGTTAATTTTTTTCATAAACATCTCAATTAGTGTGGAGTTGTGTGCAAAGTATAAATCTCCCTAATGCTTCAAAAATTAAACCTAAGGTATCCTATGTGTTGCTAAAACTGATTAAGACTTACCATATAGTTGATTTTTTTTAAACTAAAATTAAGTACCTCAACTTAAATATTTTTTTCTACTACCTTAAAAAAAACAAACCTTTAAACTAGGGTCAAAATAATAGTGGACATTAAACACACTGAAATATTGAGAAAATGGTTGTACTACAGGATCACTGAAATATCTTTAAATGAGATATGATTGCAGTTCCTTTGTTCCTTGGGACTCCCTTTTCACTATAGGAACAGCTGTTCCTGAGGTGATTAGAGAGAAGCCTGGTGAAGGTATCAACTACAAGTGTTAAGGAGAGGACAGCAACAGCAAAAAGGGAGGAGAGGGTCAGCAAGAACAAAGACGGGGGGACTGGAGGAATGGAACCTGCAGAGAGTGGCACTGAGGCACTGATCCGTGGGTGTGATCCTGCATTCCTTGCACATCAAAAATAATCCCTAATGTAAATGCCCAGTGTATTATGAAAGAGGCTGTTTTATAAAGCCACAATTTTCTCTTTGTGTTTTGTTGCACACACAAACCAGTCCAAGCTTCATTTTCCTGGTTTGTGATACCACCACCCCTAATTTACAATTACTTGTGCCACAAATAAATAAATATTTTCCAATTAATCAGTATTGGGATTTCTCCAACAGTGCAAAGCAGTTCCTTAATTATTAATACTAATGCCACACTTCATAACTGAGCATGACTTTGGAAAGCTCAGTGGGTCACACCCAACTGCCTGAGAGCTGCAACATTCCATGGTTGTTAGGAATCAGTAGGAGCCTAGATGGAAAGGAAGGAGCAGCCCATCTAGAGTTGTATGATGGTTCCTGCTGTTGCCATCTTCTCCCTGCTCTGCCTCTTACTTAAGTCTGTGACCCGATCACAGTGGAAGTCTGAGATCCTGCTATCCATCCAGAGAAGCATGGACCTGATGATGGTGGTGAGGCCAAGCAGCTTTCCGCCAGCTCTAGTGGCTGCTTGTCATCCCTCTGTGGGAGTTGTCTGCAGAATAAGGCAGTAATCACTGGATCAATGACATTACGGTCACATTTTCAGCCTTATTTTTCCCATCATTAGGCCTAGACCCTTTCTTTAAATGAAAGCTGAGATTCTGATGTCAACACACAACTGACAGCTATGCCCAAGGGATGTGGGCATTATGTATTTGCCTTAAACTTGCCCTGCCCAGAGCTTTGTTGGAATCCTACTGAGAAGAAGGCAAAGCTCAGGTGACAGCAGGAGCCTATCAGCGCATGTGATCACATTTTGAACATTAGCACAGTGTATTGTGAGTGACATCTCATTTGAACATCTCAGATCGGAAGAGTGGTTTGTAGGTGGAACCTGGAAGAGTACCTACTATTTTTTTCTCCACAGTTTGAGCCCTGCCCAGCAATACTAGCTCCCTCCTCTTACAACCTCTCACATCAAGACCACCAGCCCCCCTCACCTAGATGACTCTCCCAACTCAGAAACATCATTCTCTTCTCTCCATCCTCAAAAGCATCAACATGCTCTCCCAGAAGCCCCACCCCCACCTTTTTTGGTCTGCAATCCACAAAATGGCAGGGAAAAACCTACCCCATGATCAAAATTATTCAATCCTTTTGTGACACTAACAGACTGGTCAACTTGGACACGACCCATAACAATTAAACAACAGTCATTGAAATGTACCCAAGACAAAATACTTGTCTATGGATTTCAAAGATATGTCCCAGAGCAGCAGTCATGAACCCATTTATTTGTAGTAATAGAAATCAAGGGTAGATGCTAAGTGTTTTTGTCTGTGTTTGTTCTTGTTAGAAGTTTAACAAATGTAATAAGATCAGCTTGTAGATGCTACTTCCCTTTCATGTCTTAATGACCCTATATTATGGATGTGGATGATTAAGTTACCCTTAAACTTAAAGATATAAGATACTGTAGGAACTAAAATTATTATTTACATTATTTTCAGCTTAATTATATGTGCTATAATGAACTGTCTTGATAGTTTGAATGGCTAATTGCCCTATGTTAATGAATGCAACTAGTCTGCCTGTGTATGCACAGGAAATAGAAGATTAGCTTCAAAGCAACAACATACCCTGCTATTCTTCATTCGGGGAAGGTCCTGCTATGACAATTGCTGCCAAGAGGCTTATCAGCTTGTAGAGGACTATAAAGTAAGCTTCGGGACTGATCCTTTTATCTCAGGTCTGCTTAAACTTTTTAAACAGGGAAGGTCTAAGCCACAACACTAAGGTCTCCAGGTTCATTCTGGATTTACCCTGAAATGCTCATGGAAGAATCTAAACAAACTCTACACCTGGACTGCCTATTGCACTGTAACTTTTTTTAATTGATTCCAGACAGACTTTTACAAATCACCAGCCTCAGCATCTCTGCTATGAAACTAACATGAGGACTTTTCACATCTCTGTACATATACTGATCTCTTAACCACTGCAACACTTTTCCTTCTTTTTCCTTTTATTATTAAAACCTTTAGTTGTAATTACTGGTATCTGAGTTATTATTGGGTAAGATCTGAGACTCATATTAACCTGGGGATCAGTATCCAGTCCTTTGGGATTGATGAACCTCACATATGGTGAATCAGATGTTCTATAACCTCTCACTAAATTAAACTTGGCTGTCTAGATGGGATGGGGGAGGGGGGTATCAAGGGCTGGAATGCTTAAAGGGAACTGTATTTGGCTTCTTGGTAACCAGTGTGGTATTACAGAAGCTGTTTTCTTATTGGCTTGGTGAATCTAACTATAGAATAAATCACCAGTTTTGAGGGTTGTCTACCCTATTCTTTGCAGTCTGCCCTGAGTATAGCATCCTCAGTGTGGCCCGTGGAGGCACCTGGTCACACCTTTGTACCCATATCATGAGATATGATGGGCTGTAGGATGATTTTGTTGACCATTTTGTTTGTAACAGATCAAAAGAAGCTGAGAACCATTACACTAATGTGAAAAGGGATTAGACGTATGGAATCAATGCAGTTAAATCTACAATTCATGTGCTGCCTCATTAAAAAAAAAAAATCTCGACTTGTACCCAATAGGGCTATTTTAGCCTTTATTATTTTCAGCTTTAATACAAGGAACCTACAGGCCTATATCCTGTAAGACATTAGCTTAAGCAAGTTAGCATAAGTATAGTAGGCCTGTGACATTTGGTAGAGATAAATGGTTTGACAGTTACCCTTAGATAGCTTACGTAATGGTTGGAGTTGGAACTTAATGGTAAACGGCAACCACAGGAACACTATAAGAATTGGAAGTAATAACTGTAAACCAGCTTAAGCACGAAGCAATGGATTTGATAATGAGCTAAATGACATTCATATGTATTAATATGTTAATTTATAGAATAAGTACACCTCAGTATTATGTGGGTGAGAGAGTTAGATTTGGCCATGGAAGGTTGAGCACTATCATGAATATTCATGATGGTGCTCAGGTCCTATAAGAGGACAAACCACCAAGTACAGTTAGCTTGGCTTCTCCATCATTGTTAGCTTTTTTTTGATCATTTGACTCTAGCTCTACCATCAGTCTGGGACATTGAGAAACCTGGACCATACCTGACTCATTTGGCATGCCAGAGACAGGGCTGGTACTTTGTCTCTTACTACCAGCTCATCAAGGAACAGTGTAAGTAAGCAAAACTAAGAGATTATGCAAAGAATGATACCACGGAAATCCCCAATACTGTATTACTCCTATCTTTTTCTATTTGGCATGGAGGGTCCTTGCCACACACCCTGAGGGTTCCTGCAAGATACTGAACTCATTGGTTTTAGTTCTGTGTAGCCTGATTCTTGGACCAAAACCTTCTGATCAATTGACAATTAATACAAATATTCTGAATCTTTAAAAAGGGTCAGGCAACACCCTAAAATACTAAATTTTTAGGGGGTTATAAGGTAAAATATCCATCCTTGTCAAACAAGGCAACATTTAATTAGTCCACGTCACATCTTTCTTTCCAGGAAGCCATATGATGATATAATATGCCAGTCAAGCAATTTGACTAGGTGGAAATCTAGAACTTTGTAGTCTTACCATGTCTTTTCATATTGCTTTCTGATTGCCAAAGATTGCTTATTGGCTTATGAGGAATTCAATTGTTTTACTCCTGATACAGTGCTCATCTATAATGGGTTACCTATCTATTTCATTAGGACGATGTGAGGATTAATGTTTGTAGTACACCCTGAAAACCATTGTTGTATCATAACATACCTCAGAAGTTCTGCCTGGATTTTTAAGCTGACAGATGATTGCCTGTTTAGCTCTTTTCAGCACAAATCAAGGCAAATTAGGGGTTCTGGCACTTTTTTCCTTTCATAAAGGAGTACTTTTGATTTAATTCTTACTCCCTGAATCCTGAAAGGATAGCAGCTAACCTGTGTGCCACATCCCTGCACCCCATTACACCTCCAATATCTCAGTATAATCCACAGCTACAGTCCCTACTATAGAATGAAAGAAGAAATGCAATTTATATCTCTGTATTAGCTTGGCTGAATTCACCAGCCTTTAGCTGCATAACATTTCACTCACCTAAGTCCCCATTATCAAAACTACCAGTCATTCACAATATAGCTTGTATCCACATTAATATGCATATGTGTTCCCAGTGCCTACCTATCCTTGATAAAGGAAGTTGGTATTCTTGTTCCATGTCAGCCAGCTTGGCTACTGTTAGAAGAAAACAACCAAAATTCTTCTTTATTTTGCAGTTGTATTCATAAACATGAGCAGCAAACTCTTCTGGGATCTTCTAGAAACACTTAAAATAACATATAGCTGATTACCTTATTTAGGTAAACTATTTCTGTGTATCTGAGGAGCATCAGTCCTTCCTTGATGCGTTCACACAACGTCTGTGAAGATTACAAGCACACACTGAAAAGACTATAGTGCCAATACCTTGGCCCAAATCTTCAAAATGTCCAACTTTAGACACCTAGAGTTGGTCTACAATGGACAGAACTTAAAGCTGAATATGGCTTTCACGCAACAATGTATGGAATTTCCTGAGCTTCTACTCACAGAGAGCTCAACATATAATTCAATTTGATATGAGGGATTCATGCTGGTGCAAATGGGGTGGGGGAGTGGGGCGGTGATTGCACATAGCTCAAGAACCCACAGGTTTTTGCCAGCGCTGCACATCTCAGTGTCTGACCTTCCACAGGGACCCTAGCAACATGAATGTTTCTGCTGCTTTGCTGCCACTGGTCACAACTGTCCAAAACCATCTGTGAAGTTAGAAGCTATAAACTGAAAATTAAAAATGTTCTTTTCCTGCTTGGATGTTAAAAAATTGGCTAGAGGAGTAGCTCCACATACACTCACTATTCTCCAGTTCTGTCCTTTTATCCCATCCCCAGCTGGTTTAATCCAAAATCACTTGGAGTCCCAAATACATAGTTTGTGTGGAAGAGTACCAGTAACTACATTCTATATAGGCTCCCCTCTTCTGCCCTCCCCCTGTGCATAATCAATATTATTGCCCATCTTATCACATTATCGCACTTCTAAAAGGTTTGACCCTAAGTTTGGATCTAGGTGAATCAAAGAAAAGGTTAAAACCTCTATAGCCAATGCACCACTAGTCAATTTGTAAATTTCACAGATGATAGCACTTTAGACTGGAAGTCAAAATTAGAATGTGGGGAAAGAGATACACGAACAGTGTTTGGAATTTTTAGTAAAGAACGATTTAATCAACACACTTAAAAGATAAAATACCAGCATGACAAGAACTGTGTAAGCAGCTGTTATCTCTGAAATAATACTTGGATAGTTTGATATTATTCACATAAGCCAGGACCCACTGGCCCTTTCATGGTTAATTACTACTGCTTTATAGTCCTTAGTAATTAGATCTTTCAAAAAGGAATTGTCTTTTCATTATATGTATGTACAGTCTTTAGAATAATGGACTATGAACCCTAATTGGGGTTTCTAAGCATTACCACAATGCAAATAATGAATTATTAATTAATTAAATGAAATAATAATGTTTTTTCTTTACCTTTGACTGGCGAGATGTTCTTCTAAATTTTGTAGCACAGGCCGGTAGACATGTCCTTCCAAATAAGTTTGCTAGCAATAGCATTAGTTCTATCACATCTTCAGAAAAAACAGTCGAGCCTATTTCAGACAAAGTACAATAAATATGCAAAATAAGAACATTCTCTTTAACCTTTAACACACACTTCTAACTTGAAGTCTAGTCATTTTAAAAATTAATTCAATGTAGTTTCATGTTCTGTACCTGTCCATGAGCTTCTGTACCAATTGTGGTAATTTTTACACTTTTCCTGATTTTAAAAATTGTTTTTTTTCTTCATGTTGCTGTGTGAAAGACCCACACAATAACAAGGGAAACTGGCCAACTCATTTACTGTTATATACAAAAAGCTACATTAAAGGGGCTGTACTGGAGAAGCCAGAGGGTTAGAGCTTCAATACTGTAGTAATGCCTCACCACAAAAGAGGTGATAGAAATTGAAATGAGGCTGCCACTGCACAAAATCAAAATTATAGAACAAAATGCTCAGAAGAAACTGAACCACCAACTTTTTCTGCCACCAGAGGCAGAAAATCTGGTGTCCTAAATTGAAGGGTGGGGTTTGGATAAGAGCTAGCTGGCTAAGTCTGAACCTGTATAAGACTGAAGTGGTACTGAAGGCTTTAAGAAAGTGTCATGGTTACAGGGATAGCTGCACCTCTGGCACAATTTAAAAAGGATCTTCCTTTCTTGAGAGCAAGAATATAATTGCTGTCTATCAATACATTCAGAATGTGGTGGGGGCAAACACCAGGGAGGAAGAAGAGCTATTTAAGCTAAGGATAATACTGGCACAAAAACAAATGAGTAATTTGTTAAACAAATGAATAAATTTAGGCTGGAAATTAGAAGAAACTTTCTAACTTCAGAGGAGCGAGGTTCTGGAAGAGCCTTCCAACTAGAGTTGTGGGGGCAACAACGTAAACCATTTTAAAACGGAGCTTGATAAATGTATGAATGGGATTCTACGACAGGGTTGCTTACAGTGACCCAGGATGTCACTTCCAGGCCTATGCCCTTGCTAGACTTCCTTTGTCCTTCTGTCCTGGTCCTGTCTGTTCCTTTTCCTGTCCTATTCCAAACCAGTTTTATAGTTTGGCTGGAGAGGAGGTAAAATAATAACTAGTAGTTCTGGAATTGTCCCTTAACAACTCTTAACTGTTTTCTGAGAGGTGGCTATCTTGAGCCATTCTCTTCCTTTTTTGCCTGTTTTTCTCAGACAGCCTTCTCTTGAATTAACCTAATATAGTCATAGAGAAAACATCCTTACAATCTACAATTCTGGAATATGCCTTTCCTAACCGCTCTCCCTATTGTGTGGTTTGACAGAGTCTGCCTTTGTTGACTTCATGGCATGCTGCAAGGCCTCTGTATTTTCTCAGGGAACGGGTTTATGAGGGTACAAGTGTATTGAGAGGAAAACATTTACTTCTTTGTAAACCAGGACTTCTTTGTACTTTGATCCAATGTAACTGTAACAGATGTATTTCTTCCAAAAATAATGTATACATACCTACAGGCTGATGTACATGATTTGAAGAAATTTAAATAAACACACACAGGAAATATGCCTTAATACTCTGATTCTGGAAAGCATTTAAATATGTGTTTAAGCATGTGCATAAATGGTTTCCTGAATTGGGTCCTACGATCAGACAATCTAACTGGGAGCCTCCATCATCCATTTACCTGAATGACTGGCTAATTTACTGAAATTTAACATACACAATATTTGTGGTTTTATCCTGATGAACTCCATCATGTAAAACAAATATTTATTCATCAGAATGTCTTATTCTCTAGTCTGATAGTTTGAAGATAGATTCTATCTTATCAAAAAGCCAAATACAGAATTATTGCTATAAGGCACTTGAACCCATGCTTAAATTCATTCCTATTCAAGAAAGCACTTAAGCATGTGCCTTGTCATGTATCAGTGGAACTTAATCAATATTAAATTTAACATGGCAGTCATTGTTACATAAAGTTGAGTGTGTGCTAAACGCTTTCCTACATAGATGCACTTTCCTGACATGACACCATATGGCTATTTTGTGATGCGTACAAGACTGGGAAAGTCACGCTAGCTCCAAAGTGAGTTAATTAATCAAAAAAATACAAGTCCCAGATCAGCAACTGATAGAGCTGTGCAATGAGGAGAGGTCACAGGAATGAATTCCTTGCCTTATACACTCCATAATTCCCAATGGATGGGCAAATCATCCTCTCCCCTCCGGCCATAGTGTCTGCAGGAATTACAAGAAGCTCTAATGCTGGAGTAACTCTCCTGCCTGGATCTCAGTGAACTCAGTGGGAGGCTGAAAGTGCTCTTACGCATGCGAAAGTTTCGCAGCCACTGCGAATCGTCCCACACCATCAAAACAATGCGGTCCCACCAGTCTGTGCTTGTTTCCCGTGCCCAAATTCGGCGTTCAATGGGTAGTAGATGCCCCGTTAATAGCAGTAGCTCCAAAACGCTGGGGCCAGCGGTTATGGAGAATTCTGCCTCCATCTCGTCATCGCTGTCCTCGCCGCTCAGCAATAGCTGCCTCCTCCTCTCCTCCTGCCTTTGCAGTTCATTGTTCAGTATAGTCAGCACGAGAGTACGCGAGGTGTTGACAACGGTCAGGATACCGTTTGTGATCTCAGGGTCCATGATTGCTGTGCTATGGCGTTTGCTCAATGCACTCCGCGAAAAAGGCGCCAAAGGGTTGTCTGCTGCCTTCACAAAGGGAGGGGTGAGGCTGTACCCAGCACCACCCGGGGCAATGTTTTCTGCCCCATCAGGCACTGTGCTCTCAACACGGAAGTGGGAACTATGGGATAGCTGAGGAACAGCTACCCACAGTGCACCGCTCCTGAAATCGATGGTAGCCTTGGACCATGGACACAAGCAATCGATTTTGTGATCGCATTGTGGACGCGCAAAACCAATTTTATAACATCGGTTTCGTAATATCGGTTTAAACTACTTCGAAATAATCGTGCAGTGTAGACGTACCCTAAGTTAAGGAAGCCTCCCAAGACTGCCTTATGAACTGCAGCACTACTTGGAATCTCCACATTGCTCTTTGTTGTAGCACTGCCTCCTGCACCGTCTGTGCTAGAGTTTGCAAACAGGTACTTGGAAAGCAGCCTTATGGCTGTCTTCTACAGTGCCTGCTCTAGAAGAATCCTCATAAAGGAGCTTTTAATGAACCCTTTATGCTGTCTGTCCTTTTTACATGGTGCAAAGGAGCCAAAACAGGGCTGAGGATCTCAAATCTGGCATGTACTTTTCTTGGGTCTGATGTCATGACTATATATTTCATTACATAATGTTATGTCTGCCATGTCTGAATTTGAAAAGTTCAATTTTGATTTGAGGGACTCAGACAAGAGTTATTTGGACATCATAAAAATCACTCTGCTCTATTATGTATAGTTAGGCTAAATGATAATAAAGGAGCAGGATAGTGTTAGTATTTGAAGGATGTAAATAACAAGGATTTTTAGGCCACATAGGTAGCCTGCCAAAGGAAATGGTGGAAACTGTCATGTCTCCCTTGCCCATTTCATCTGTTTGTCTGTTACATCCACTTGTTATTCCCAGTATTAAAATTATAAACTTGTTGAAGCACAAATTGTCTCATGCTATGTGTTTTTACAGCATCAAACTCAGTTAGGCCCTGATCCTGATTGAGGCCTCTGATCACTAACAGAATAAAATAATAAATATATAGTAATACTTACACAGCCAGACATTTCCCTAGAGTTTTATTCATTTTTCTTAATTTGTCTGTTCAACTTTATTTTTTCTCAGTATTTGGATCTCATTCACATCTTTGTTTTCATCAAATTATAAAATGCATCCATGACTGTTCTTTCTACTGAGTGAATGTTAAACCTTAAAACAAAAACTATAGTAAGATTAGTGAATGCTGATTGTTAAAGAGATACAGTTTTTAAACAAGGTACTTACATCATAGTGTTAGAGTAATAGTCACAAGTAGGTCTTGTAATCTGTCAGTTAATTCTGTGAATTAGAAATATGTCCCTATCTCTATTAAACAAATCACTTAAGCATATGCTTGACTTTAAACATATAAATAGTACGATTGACATCAATGGAATTACTTAAATGCTTAAAAAGTTTAGCATGTGCTTAATGCTTTGCTGAATTGGATCTTACACCTAAGCAAAGTGGGTAAGTGGATGGTAGAGTTCTATGCCTACTTTGCACAGCTCTACGTATGTATGCAAGATACAAGGCAGCTGAGAATCAGGTCCCTTAATATAGTTAGCTGACTCAATTTCTCAGAATTTTCTCTGTTACTTTTGTCATTCTGTATAAACTCTGACTTATCTCTGAGCAATCACATGAGTTTCTTATATTGCTGAGGACAATTTCTTGTTTCAGATTATTTTATATCTCTCAGTTATACTTGTAATTGTTTAAAGAATTAAACAAAATGTATGTTTTTTTTAAAAATCTATTCATTTAGATTTGTTTGAAATTGTATACACGTGCAAACACACACATACCACCCAACAACTCCATTGTCCATTTTATTCAGGAGGCAAAAGAGAAAAAAAGAATCAAGCTTTTTTTTTTATTTAAAAACATTATTGACAATACAAAATGGATTACATACCATAAATATATATAGATGTGCATATACCTCTCTATATACTTATAGCTATTAACTTTAACAATTCCAATGTTGCAAGGCACAGAGCACCTTCCTGATATGCTTTTAATTATGGGGTGTGTGTGTGTCTACATGTACATACGCACACACAGTTTAAAAGGTTCCAACTGTGGTTCAGCTAGACTTCTTAACACCTCATGGAAGCAAACAGGATGAGAGGGCTTGTGATCTACAATATGACCCTTTACTTCAAATATTTTTAAACAAATGGATATTCATACCTACCACAGTCTAACAAACAAAACTTAATCTCAGGAGACTCTTGTAAATAAATAGCACATTACAAAACATACCTTGCTGAGCCATGTCAGCATTAGCCCCAATATATACCATTTTAACTCTTGTAAAAATATATGCATTAATCACTGTACCATTAGACATTTTGTTGAAAATACCACTTTTTAAAGTGATTTTGCTTTTTCATATTATTCATTGTTTCCCTTGTCCTCCATCCACTGTCCGATCTTACTGCCTGTTATGTTATATCCACCGATGTATCTTGCCTTAATTAGAGGCTTGAGACAAAACAAACAACAAACCAAAAAAACAAATACTGTATAGTCAGTACTGTGTTAAACGTAAGCTAACGTAAGCTACTTAAAAAATAAAGGAAAAGTTTAAAAAAGACAAGGTAAGGAAACTTTCTGTGCTTGTTTCATTAAAGTTAAGATGGTTAAAAGCAGGAGCGGCGCCAGGGTTTCTGGTGCCCTAGGCAGAATTCGGGGGGCGGCATTTTGTGCGCTCCCCACAGGGCGTATGGGAGCTTCCGGTTCCACTCCCATCGCTCCGCCGAAATGCCACAGGCGACAGCGGCAGTCATCGAGCTGCTCAATTGCCTGCCGCTGTTTTCCGCGTCACGTTGGTAGACGATCCTCCTTCGGCGGCGTGACGGGAGCAGAACTGGAAATTCTCATGTGCCCCGTGGGGAGTGCACAAAAGGCCGCCCCCCCGAATCCTGGCGCCCTATGCCACCGCCTAGGGTCGCCTAATGGAAGCACTGGCCGTGATTAAAAGCAGCAGTTTTCTTCTGCATAGTAAAGTTCAAAGCTGTATTAAGTCAATGTTCAGTTGTAAACTTTTGAAAGAATAACCATAAGGTTTTGTTCAGTTACAAACATTTCAGCATTACAAACAACCTCCATTCCTGAGGTGTTTGTAACTCTGAGGTTCTACTGTAGTTTACAAATGTTCCATTATGGAAAGAAGTAGTACCAAATACAGCACTGCCTGCTTACAGATTCAAGAAACATATAACACCACGGTGTAATCTAAAAGGGGAAAAAACGGTTTCAAACAAATAAATGGTACTAATAAACTTCATATAAATAATTATCTGGAGTTTTTCACAAATATAAGGTAGAAAATCAAGTGGGTCAAATAATAAATGTTGCATCTAGTCAACATCAGCACGCCTGGCAGCCTGTGCATGCCAACTTGATGAGTTTGCAGAGTACCTATTGCTCTCTTAAACAAACTGTACTGAAAACAAACCAGGATATTAGGCATCATTGTCTAATATCGTAAATAACTTCAGCCCTGATCTTTCAAAACAAAAGGCCCCTCTGTGCACCCTGGTCGGGGTCTGCCTTTTACAGTGCTGAGGATGCTGCTAAACGCAACTTTAAAGAGTGAGCCATCGTGGACCTTTCAGCAAAGGTAAGGGACAGGCGATCCCCGCCTGCTCCAGGTGAGGAGCACTAGTTGAGAATGGGCAGCAACCAGCTTAGTTTGTGCCCAGCATGTCTCCATCACCAGCCCGAGCTCAGGCGAGCGGTCCTGGCTCCCTCTCCTCAGTTGGGGACAGGTGTGGGCATCCCCTCCCCAAGCGCAGGAGGCAGGTCTCGGGCCCCACGGCTCAGCCCCCGGCACAGGTCCTGCCACTCTCCCCTGCGCTCTGTCGCCCGCCTTGCACCCACTCCTTACACTTCTGTTCCCCGTGACAAGCAGCTGAGGATGCGGCGAGCCCGGGGCAGGGCGAAGCGAATGAGCGCTCTTTATAGCCGCTGCTGGCCGCCCCCACCGGACTGCCGCAGCCTTTGCTCCGACTCCTCTGGAAAGCACCGGGGACCAGTCTGGTCTGCTGACGCCGCTCTCTGCAGCTGCCGCGCCCGCCCTGCCCGGGGGAAGACAGCGAGACAAAGCCCAGAGGAGCCCCCAGTTCTCCCAATCTTTGACAGACTCTGAACTCAGACCCAGGCCTGAGGCTCTTCCTTTCTTTACCACAGCAGGCGGAGTCAGAGCCAGATCCCGCGGACCTGGGGGGGTGGGGGCGTCAGAACTTGGACCAAAATTGTGCTTGCTGGTTCTTTTCTAAAATATGCCCAAACAAAACATCAGAGCCCAATATCACCCGAAGTCTTGGTCCACAGTGCTGAGCCTCATGGACCAACCTATAGATTGCATGAGGTGAGTGAGTATGGTGTAAGTGGCTATGTGGATTAGATAGTTGCAGCTATTCCTTCACATTTCTACAATAGGCCAAACCAAAACACTGAATCCTGATTTCAGGGGTTTCTGGTTCAGGATCTGAATTTTACAGCTCCAGACCATGTCTACCTGCTGACATTTGAGATAGGGAAATGGTGACAACTGGGGAGAAAAAACAAGAACATGTATTTTTAATGTCATTGAAAGAGAAGATGATCTTTCTGAGGAAAATAGTTTAAAAAGTATTTTTGTAACTCATATTGATTGTCACGCCTAAATACAGTAGTAATATTTAGCATATATGATTTAAGAATTGTGGGGAAATTGTATGTCATAGAGGAACACTCTCTACACCTAAACTTTCTAAGTAATGCATGGTCTCACAGCTCCCAAGAAAAGGCAAAGAATATATATATATCAAGCCTTCTATATGTTGGTATCCTTTCATCTGCGAGAGAGGGTGGAAATTGCAGCCTACGATGTAGATGGATTGCAGAACACGCCAATCTGAGATTTGCACGGATCTTTGGCAGTTATTGCAAATGTATGTATCGTGGTTGGGAGCTGCTTGCTTCCTATGGGCTCTTTTCTCCTCAGACTGTAGGAGCCAGGTCCTGTCGTGAACTCTGATACCCTGATGGAGATGATGGCGCTTCTTGTTACGATCACTTGCCAAGATTTCCCATTGCTCAGGATCAACCTTAAGACCTATTTTGAGGGCTTATGTAGGATTTAAGTGGTGCATAAGTCCTGGATGGAACTATATAGTCTGGTCCTCTGCATAGGGATGAATTTTACTCTAAGAGATAAAAGTATACATAAATATTTTCTCTTCCTTACCTAACTTCTGATTGATCAAATTGTACCTTCAGCATTTTTATACAAATTCATAGATTTTAAAGCCAGAAGGGCCCAGTAGCTCATCTAATCTAATTTCTTGTGTAACACAGGCCGTAGAATTTCATCTGGTTACCACTATGCTGTGCCCAATAACCTACGTTTGGCTAAAGCATATCTTCCAGAAAGGAAACTAGTCCTGATATGAAGACATCAAGAAATGGAGAATCCATTTCCCTTGGTAGTTTGCTCCAACAGTTAATCACTCTCATCTTAAAAATGTGAGGGTTATTTCTAATATGAATCACTGGTTCTTGTTAGGCCTTTCTTTGCTACATTAGTGTCTTTGATTACTTAGTATTTCTCCCCATGAAGGTGCTCTTACACAATAATAAAGTCACCTCTTGATCTATTTTGATAAGAGAAACAAATTCAGCTCTTCAAGCCTCTCATTGTAAAGCATTTTTTCCCTCACTCTCAAATCATTTTTGTGGATCTTCTCTGCACCCTTTCCAGTTTTTCAGCTTCCTTTTCAAAACTGTGGACCCAGTTTTTTATATCAGTCATGGCTTCTTCAGTCTACTAGTTCATCATTAAAAGCTTGCTGTTTGATATTAACAAAAAAAAATAGAAAAGTAATAATTTTAGTTTAAAAATAAGAGGAAAGTCATGGCACTCATTACTTTAATTATAACATTGATTTCTTAGAGTATAATGAAAGTTATTCCCTGAATTAGTTACTTTTTAATAGATTAATAAAAGAAACAGAGCATAAATTGTTTTTGTACATAATCTCTGAATTTAAATACTTAATATTTAGCACAATCTCTCAAATACATACTTGAAACTAAATCTTTTTACATAAAAAAGCTCTACCATAGCAAGATAAACATGTTTTGCTATGCACAGCAGAGCCATGAGTACCATAATTGTCACAAAATCTGTAAAATCAACACATCTTATAGCCACACCAATAAAATACATGATAAAACTGAGTTGTTGAGGAATTAAATTGTTGAAAGACTTCAAAACTTTATGTAATTAAAATAAATTTAAATTACTATCCTAAAGCAGTTATGAAAATAATAAAATGTCCAAGTTATAACATGACGAAACTTAGTTTTGGAATTTTGTTGCTTCAGCACATAGATGATTTTATGTCTTTAGCCTTAGACTTTTTTCAGTTTTTCCCAGTAACTGTCACTGAGTTGGCTAAATGCCTGCACAACATTGTCCTCTTCATCATCACAGAGTTCCCTTAGAGAAACGCTGCAAAATATAAGGGAAAAATGATTAAATGTACAGTTGCTTTTATGTAAAGAAAAACATTTTCTTAGTTTAAATGTTAAGGTAGCTCCCAGTTTGTGGATTTAAATGTAACCCCTTTGGGGTTTAGAGAGCATGGCCCCTTTAAATCTTTTTCCTGGGGTGGGGGAGTGAGAAAAAAAAGAGAAACTCCAGGAAGGCTCTGGAGCTCCAGGGGAGAGGGGGAACAGCCCGCAGGCCCTTGCAAAGGAATCAGAGAGAGCCTGCCTGAAGCCTGGGAAGGACAGGGTGGCCGAACAGGGACACCCCAGGACAGGAGCCAGGAGGAGCACTGTGCCAGGGAGAAATCGCCTGAGAAGGACAGGCCAGAGCTGGACCTAGTATCACGGCTGCCCAGAGCTGCATGGTGCTGTGAGTACTGGGGCTTGTGACTCTGCATTGGGAACAAGGAGGGAGGTTGCTGGATAGTTAAGTGGGGATGTGGTCACTCTGTGTGGCTTTGCAGAGAGTGGCAGAAGAGGGCACCGGATGGGTTTGTTGAGGAAAAGTTCACTGGCGCCAAAGATGACCAGGAGCACCCAAGACTCACCACTGGACTGGAACTTTGCTCAGGACTCCTGAACTCTGTGTGCAGACACATTGCTCAGTGTCTACCCTTCCAAACTGTGCTACCACTGGGCCTGTGGGGCCTTGGTTTGGATGCAAACCTGTTTTACTGTTCCCCCTTTATTTCCCCTTGTTGGTTTTCTTCTCTCATCTCTCTGTAAATAAATATTTCCTTTTCTTATATCCATTGTACTTCTGTGGGTGGATGTGTTCACTCTGGGGGGGTTGGAACAAGTGCTCCTGGGGTGGAAGGGATTTTTCCTGCTGCATTCCTGCACATGCCTTCTCTTGGCCAGAGCTGCCTAAAGTTACATAATTTTTTATAGCAATTATAGTTAGAGTTTAATATGTTTACCAGCTCATTTTTATTTCCCTCATGTGGTTTGGTTTATTAAAAACTGAAGCTCCGGGTGTATTCATTTTAAAATGAAGAGTCATGTGCCTGTTTTTCTCAAATTAATCAGCAGGATGATCTGTACAACATGTAGTGCTGTGTCCTATGACACAATTTAGTTTTTGAAGTCAAATTTCTTGGATTTGGTTGAGTTTTGAGACCACTCTCATGGAACAGGGCCTCCACTATTTCAAGCTCTGTGGTTCTAGATTCTGTGATTCTAGATTCTGCAATTCTACATTTATAGGTCACCATTACTCCAACAGGAAGTTCCTTACTCTGGCTCCTAGCAGAGTATTTAGTCACATGCTTAAGTTTATCCCTACTCAGCAATGCACTTAACCATGTGTTTCACTTCATTGACGTGAATAGGACTTAGACATGCTTAAAGATGTGCACATATTTAATTGCTTTGCTGAACAGAGGACTGCTAAATCAGAGCCACAAGAAGCTGTGGAATGCTACACTGTATTAGCCTCTTCCTAATGGAATGATGTGGGAGGAGCTTTGCAAGGGGATCCTTAGAGAGCTGTCTTTTCCCTGAGCTCCCTGTCTTGAAGTCAATGGAACTACTCACATGCTTAAAATTAAGCATGTTGTAAAGTGCTTTATTGGATCATTGCGCTCAGCATTTTTCTCAGAAAAAAGACCTGTATTGAAATTTACCATTATCCTTTGTTTATAGTCTTGCCATTAATTATCATTCAGCATAAAAGTGTACTTAACAAAGTCAATTTGAATTAACTTTTCAAACATGATTTCACAGACAGTGTTAAATGTGTTACTAAAAACCAAGGGATACATTCTTAGCTAAAATCAGTGTAGTTCCATTGACTCCATTATTTCAATAGAGCTACACTGATTTACAGTAGCTGAGGAATCTGGCCCCAAATTTAGTACATCTATTGCCTTTCACTCACTGGTTTTGTTGGTCTAACTAAGAAAACAGTTAAGTTTGTTTGCCAAGATTTAATCTTTCTAAACCCATGCTATTCTAAACTCACGAACATGGTGTTTTCATCCTGTAGATGTTTAGTGAATTTCCCACTACTTACTATTTCATCCACTATTTTACTAGGGATAGAAATTATTTGTACAAGACATAATTATCAAAATCACACTTTTTCAAAAGACAAGTGAAAACAGAGTTTTCTTTTCATTTCAGATACCATACATTTTAAAAAGTATCTTAAACTATTTACAAAAAATTAACTTCCCTTTTAGTCTATTTTCTTGTTTAAATAGAATCGCCAGCATATGTATACCTGATAGCTTTAACAGTGAGTGAAAAATCTTTCAGCAGAAGATAAGCTTCTCCTTCGTGTATACTAGAAAAAGAAAAGATTTCCAAATGTAAATAACTAGAAGTATTTAAAGTATGTATATTACAGGTGTTTCACTTATACATATTCAGGGTAATCATGGCCACATTGAAGTCAGTGGCAAAATTCCCACTAGTTTTAATGGCCAGGATTTCAAGCTCAATCTTTTTTTTTTTTTAAGCATACCCAAGAGTCAAACAAAGGTAAGTTAAATTAAAAAGTAAAATATTTCTCCTAGACATTCTTAGAGGGTGAAATGAATCTCTGTGCAGGTGGTCCATAGAAGTTCCACTAACGTCCTTAAAAATACCACTCTGCACAAGGTTGAATTTTACCTAGAGTAAATGGAAGGGCAGCAGGCTTTGTTGCACTTAAGCTTTACTTGCATGCTTAAGTGATGCATAGGACTTTGTGCAGGAACTCTGCACTGAGCTCAATTTCACCCTAAGGCCTGGTCTACACTACGCCGTTAAATCGATTTAAACAGCGTTAAATCAATTTAACGCTGCACCCGTCCACACTACACCGCCCTGTAAATCGATTTAAAGGGCTCTTTAAATCGATTTCTGTACTCCATCAAAACCACAGGAGTAACCCTAAAATCGATTTTACTAAATCGGAATTAT
>NC_133773.1:71585912-71593666 GCF_003597395.2 Chelonoidis abingdonii
CCATCAGGCACTGGGCTCTCAACCAGGAAGTGGGAACTATGGGATAGCTGTGGAACAGCTACCCACAGTGCACCGCTCCTGAAATCGACGCTAGCCTTGGACCATGGACGCACACACTCGATTTAAGGATCCTAGTGTGGACGCACTAAATCGATTTTATAAAATCGGTTTAAACAAATTCAAATTAATCAGGTAGTGTAGACGTGGCCTAAGTAAGACTATATCAGATCACTGAAAATAGTAGATTACTGAAAAATCTCTTAAAAGACTTCTGTGAAACACACAGGTATTAGTATACTTTTGATAGTTGCCTGTGCACTGAACTGTATTTTTCTCCTAGAGTTTAAAGAGTGATTCATAAAAAAATATATATGAACAATAAATATAATCAAAACATTTAGCCCACCAGTGCTACCTCTTATCTAAGGGTATCAGGGCTACTAGTAAATACAGTAGTGTTAGGAGTGTTCACAGTCAAAAGTTATGATGGTATGTTCTTCACTCATTGAAATGGATGAGTGGGGCTGGAGAGAAGATGATGCAATATGCATAATGTTTTAACCTCTTAAACTATCGAGGTTACTTATAACCATGCTTAAGATGAAAAATTAAATCAAAGAAACATCAACTGCTTACCCATTATCTTGTGCCATTGCTTTCAAAGAACCATGTTTATAGAAGTCAAGTGCATAAGCATTAAGTGGCATTCTTCTTCTTCGATTGTCAAATTTCTTTGCACAAAGTACAGGAATATTTCCAGCAGTAATACCAACTGTGCGTAATATGACCTGAGAAAACAGTGCAACTTAATTTTAAGATTCAGATCTTTCAGGTTTACTGTATAAATTATTTGCGTGCTCATCCAGGGTTTTTCATGTTTTGACGTTACTCATCTACATGTAAACTCAACACTTAAGTAGGGTTGCCACCCATCTTGTTTTACCTAGACAGTCTGTTTTTTGGTTTCAGTGTCTGGGTGCCAGACTTAAGTCTGATCCTGGAAGCTTAAATTCAGCAAGGCCTGAAGTCAGTGGGATTACTCATGTGCTTAAAGTTAGGCACATGATCAAGTACGTTGCTGAACTGGAGCCCAAGAGTAGAAATTCCATTGACTTCATTGGGTAGTTTTGTTTGCAGGACAAAGCCCTTATGGCATTCTTGCTGGAAATAAAGCATTAATAAAAGTAGTCATCACTTTAGAATGATGGTTAATTTATTGTATGAAAACTGATTTCTTAAAGAATCTCAGCCAAGCATAACTAAAAATTAGGCTCTTAAATCCTTATTTAGACTCCTAAAGAATGGACCAAATTTTCAATAATGCTGAGCACCTAGCAGCTCCTTTTGAATAATGGGATCTGCTGGACCTAGGGTGACCAGAGGGCAAGTGTGAAAAATTGGGACAGGGGCTGGGGATAATAGGTGCCTATATAAGAAAAAGCCCCCAAAATCAGGACTGTCCCTATATAATCAGGACATCTGGTCACCCTAGCTGGACCCTCAATATGTTTTTTGAAAAATCAGGCCTCTTATTAACGTGCCTAAATATTTAGGATCTTAAGTTTAGATTATTTTTGAAATTCTTTCTTCCAAATTTGTGCAAAGAAGGTTACATAGCAAATGGAACTCAAGAGAACAGACACACAAAATGAGATTATTTTTAAGCAAAGGCAAGGAAAATAACTGCTCACAAAGTGTCAGTCTGTTAAATACTACAGAGTTCCTATCAAGAGGATGGAAAGACAAGGAAAAAGTAACAGTCAGTGAAACCTCTTATTTACAGGAGAGTTTTACATTTTAAGACAAATTAATATTATTACTAAAATATTCCAGAAAATTATTTTCCTATAATGGTTATGTATTTTCATTTTATTAGATTACTAGTAGTGTAGAAAAGAGAGCATATTAAGGAATTAAAAATAACTGAAAGCTTCTGCTGGCTTAGTGCACGACTGAAAAAATCGCTGAGAGAGTGTCTCTTGTCTAATTATGGATTCTAGGAAGGAAACACCTATACCAATTTTTACAAGTAGTTTTATTCTTTACAGTACTTTTAAAAACATTTTTGTTTATAAAAATGGGCTTATCCAAGAACCTCTAAGTTAAAAGAAAACAGAATCAACTCCATCAGACTAAATTAACATTCTCTCATAAATAGCTCCATAGCCGCCCCTAGAATCACCCAATTCACACAAAAGTGTGAGTAAATAGATGAGCATTATACCAAGCCCCCATCAGACTCAATTACACTGGCAGTACATGTAGAAAGAATCTCTCTCCCTTTAACAGATTTCAGACTATATAGGGCATTAGATCAAAACTGGCACCAAAAGTGAACAGGAAGCCAGCTGAGCCCTAGAAAACAGGCATTATATATTCCTTATATTTGACAGCATTAAATAAGCTCCTTGTTAGGAATATATACTTCTTGGAAGTAATACAAAATATGGAGCAAATTTTGCCTGAGCATGTCTACTAAAATCAGTGTGAATGTAGGTCAGGCAGAATTTGATCCTTTAAATAGAGGATAGAGGACTCTTTCCTAATAGCACTAGATCACTGTCTTCTCTTTCAGCAGAAGAATGCTGCCTAAATTTCCCTATGCCTCAGTCTCCCAATCTGTAAAATAGGCAAAATACCTACCTCAGAGCTATTATGAAGCTAGATTCCTTAATGTTTGTCAAGCACTTTGATATCCTCAGACACCAGGTAAATAAAAAATACAAACTGTAGTTACTAGAGTGGCAATTCCTTTTTCATATGGAGTATCTGAATATATTTATTCTGGAGTATAGACAAAGTGAACCTGCATTAATACTTAACAAATCTCCCCCACTTACACTGTTGACAGTCTCTGCATGAAGTAAATCACTATCCATGTTTCCAGACAGGCATGCAAAAGGTGAAACAGCAGTTCTTCCCTCATTACAACTCGTCAAATGAGACACCAGTTTAGACTCATTGCACTCTTCACCTGAAAAATCTAACCAGAACAAGATGTGAAATGAAAAGTTTAAGAATATATGTGCAACACAACTGTCCTCTGAGAAAGGATCAGTTAATGCAAGAAATATCTTTATTACTCTTTTTCACTTAATAGTTCTCTTTATAATTTTGACCTTATAGACTGCTTATAATTAGAGTTATCTATCACTTTCTATAATAAGCCTCTGTTTTCCACTGCTTATAATTCTGTCAGATTTTGACTACTTGATCTAAAATTTTCCATGGTTGGTTTCTGCCTCAGGCTGATTTTTTTTTTTTTTGAAAGATTCAGCAAAAGCAGCCAGCCATTTATAAGAATGAGTTAGGGAAAAATAGGCTGATAAGCCAGTACTAAAACATTTTCCATCAATTTCTTTGAAGAAATGCCTTCATGGGGTGAAGCAATATTTGCAATTAGTCCTGTAATCAGAGAGGTATCTTCTGGGGTTCCCAGGAAAAAAATATACGCAGATTTTGCTGACTTAACCTGATCACCATTTGTATATACTCAGTAGAATTCAGAACACTGCTGCTACAACCTGGGAACATTCCACCTGCACTAAGCAGGCTCCAGCCTCCCTCCCTCCTCCCCCAGTTACTATGTGATAATCACAGAGTAAAAGCTATGGATAGGACGTAAGTGCATTAGCAATATATCCCCTGGTCTAGATGTAGATGTACAGGGCTGGAAGCCACTACGATAACTGGATTTGTAGTCTCAGTTAGAGCAGCAAGGATCTTGCTAACAAGATGGGTGCTTCAGGCAAACACTGCCAACCTGTTACACTATCATACCATATTTCTTTCTACTCAGAGGGTTCTTTATGTCTTTTTTTGCAGTCTGAACCTACACTTTCCTCCTGTTCTCTTTTCACATGGAAGACCATTATTATTACCCTCCGTCTAACGAGGCTTTGCCAAAATCCTTTTTAGAGTCCATCAGTGCAGGTTCTTTAGTTGGCAAGAAAATTGCAAGATATCGAAGTGAGATATTTCCTACCTCAGAGGGCTATTGCCTTCATACAGATTCTAGCATGTGTTGACTTATGAACAAGGAATTGAGCCCCTATCTTCCACATTACACTGCCACTAGACAGGCTCTAATAGCCCAAAACATAATATTTCAATGAAGCAAACCACAGTGAATATGAATGTATAAATGTAGCATTCACTTACCAGTCCCTGAAAGAGGAAGTTGGTATTCTTGTTTCATATCAGCCATCTTGGAAATAATCAATAAAAAATGGCCAAAATTCTCCTCTATTTTGTTGTTGTACTCATGTAATGCAACAGCAAAGTCTTCTGGGAGATCATCAAGGAACACCTAAAACAATACAGATTTTGTGGGATAGAACACTTACATTCAGTCTAGAATTTTACCAGTTTTTTGAGCAACAAAAAGGGAACAGAACAGCTGAGCTGTATACTATACTTTTATATTGTTACGATGTTGCAGCAGTGACAACATTTAACACATTTGATGTTAGATATTTCCAACTGAAGTCACTGTTTTTAAAAGCAAGACTTTATAACCGATTATCTCCATAATAAGTCAAACCCTATGTTGTAGTCTGCAATTTTGTGGCTACAGAACGTGCCTGGTAATCCACCCATTGCCATAGAATAGTTTTGCTGAATCTCAAGCTTTCATTTTTAAGTTTCTAGCACTTGAAAATGTCAACATTTTCTTCCTGAGCCTGTAAACAGACTGAAACAGCAGCTCTGCTAGGCACAAATCAGTAATTTATGCTGTACACATTATAGGTTACATAGGAAAGATGTTATCCCACCACACAAACATCTGATCTTTGTAGCCCAGTGTGCTAGCTTGCCTTTATTATATTTACTGCTTTGCATTATATTGAGCAGTAATGCAAAAAACCTACAGGCCTGTATCCTGTAAGACATGAGCTTCAGCAAGTTAGCATAAGGATTGAGACCTATGAACTTTGAACAGATAGACTTTGCACAGAAAAAAGCCCAACGGAAAACCTCAGGTATTTGGGGAGCTGAAAATAGAGTTTAAGGGGAAGTTCTGACCACAGGTAAATAATTCAAACACAGAAGTGTCCTGGCAACAAACTGACATACACAACAGGTACATGAAATACATTTAAGGCTAGCTTGCTTGCTTGCCTATATATCTTTTCTTATAAATTTCTTATTTTGGTTATTTTATTATAATAGTTTTGATTATTTTTTTATAATAGATTTATAAGTCTATATTAGAGTATATTTTGGCTGTAACACAAGGGACCTGCAGGCCACATCCTTTATGGTGAGCTAAGGCAAAGTTAGCATACATATGTTTGGGACCTTTCACCTAGATAGATGGTGAAGAGTTAAAGCAAAAGGTCCATATGTGGCTGCAACCTTTAACACAGAGGATGTGTTACAGCAGGTTGGCATAGGGGCTTTCCTAAGTACATACCCTTTTAAACTTAACGAGTTCACCACAACTTGGAACTTGGAAACAACCAAAATAACTGGTTAGGACAGCAAGCATAACATATTATAAAAGTGGTATCCCAGCTTAGGGGCGGTAGGAGAGAGAGATGTAGTCCTTGGGAGATGCCAGAATGATGGCCATTGGTGATGATGCGGAAGGTGATGATGATGAGGAAGATGATGGCTAACAGTTCAGGTTGTTCTACAGGAGATAGTGTGAGTATATGGGTGTGCAGATGTACATTCTGTAGTATTTTTATCTACCTTACTGAGTTGGGGTGTTTGTGATTGTGCTAAATGTATTAATGAACTATATTTGTAAATATAAAGGAGTTCCCATGGTGTGAGTATTGCAACTGTGCACATCAGGGTTCCCAATTACACCTCTACCCCGATATAACGCTGTCCTCGGGAGCCAAAAAATCTTACCATGTTATAGGTGAAACTGCATTATATCAAACTTGCTTTGATCCACCGGCGCGCACAGCCCTGCCCCCCCCCCCCCCCGCCGCCGATCGCTGCTTTTCCCTGTTTATATTCAGATTCATGTTTATATCGAGTCATGTTGTATCGGGTAGAGGTTATATAATAATTTGAATAATACTGGGCCTGTGTGGGTAAACGTCATTCTCAGATCTGGACTTTTAGCGTCCAAATCTGGGTGCTTACCTGAACCTCCCCAAGCTCACTACCAGCTTGAATTTTACTTCGCTGCCACCAGAATAGAATTTAGGCTCTTATCAGCCTGGGTTCCCAAATACTCCTTGGGGACCCCTCTGTGGCCTCCCACTTTCCTTGGGAAGACCCCCCACGACTCAGAAATCTGAGTCTACAGGTAAGGGAAAATCCCCCTCCTTCCCTCTCTCCGGGTCCTGCTCTGAGCCACTGGAGGGAATTCATGCAATTCTCCTTTAACATCACAATACCAAAAAACTTGTCTCCTTTCTCTCCAAGACAGTTTCAAACACAGGGAAACTAAAGTGATTCTTTCTCTCTTCCCCGTAGCCTGTTTCCGCCTGGGGACAATAGGAAAATAAGCCACAGCCTGCCTTTTCCCTTCCCTTTGCTCACTAGGAAAGAAACTTCCACAAGTGTTAAAAAGAAAACTTTATATAAAAGAAAGAAAATACAGAACAATAATACGCATTAAGAGATCAATACAGGCTCTTGCTTATAGGAAAATATGAAATAACCAGTCTGATTTAAAAATTAGCCAATTCAAATCAGTCCAGCAAATCAACATTCAGGTCAATACAAATCAAAGCACATCACAGCCGATTACTTTGTTTCTTTTGTACTGGAAATGGGGTTTGGGGCCCTCTGGTGTTGGGGCCCCTTGAAATGGTGTTTTGGGCGTCCTGGTGTTAGCTGCCCCTGGATATGGGATATGGGGCCCCTGGTGTTGCTGCCCCTGGCTAATGGGGCTTTGGATCCATGTGGTTAGGTGCCCCTGGATATGGAGATTTCTGTCTCCCTGGGGTTAGAGGGCCCTGGATATGTGGTTGGGGGCCCCAGGGATAGGGACCCTGGAAAATGGGGGTTGGGGCCCTAGGGTTAGGGGATGCCTGGATATGGTTTTTTGGGGTCCTCTGGTGTTAGGGGCCCCTGGAAATTGGGGTTTCAGGACCCCAGGGTAGGGCCTCTGGAAATGGGTTTTGGGCCCCTGGTGTTAGGCGCCCTGGAAATGTAGTTTGATGCCCGGGTGTAGGGGCCTCTGGATATGGGGTTTTGGAGCCCACGAGTTAGGGGCCACTGAAAATGGAGTTTTGGGTCCCCTGTGGCAGGACCCATGGAAATGGGGGTTTGGGGCCCTTAGTTAGGGGCCCCTGGAAATAGGGTTTTGGGACCTCTTTTGTTGGCCTGATATGTGGATTTTGGACCAGGGTTTGGGTCCCTGGAAATTGGGGTTTGGGGCAGCAGGGTTAGGTGCCCCTGGAAATGGGGATTTGAGGACCCTGGGTTATGGGCCCCCTGAAATGGGGTTTTGGGACCCCAGGCTTAGGCCCTGGAAATGGGCTTTGGGGGCCCCTGGAATGGGGTTTCGGGACCCAGGCTTAGGGCCCCTGGAAATGGGGTTTTGGGGCCCCTGGTGTTTGGGTCCCCTGGATGGGGTTCTGGGGCCCCTGCGGTTAGGGTCACCTGTAAATGGGGTTGGGCCCAAGTTTAGGGGCCCTGGAAATGGGGTTTTGGGCCCCTGGGGTTAGGGGACCCTGGAAATGGTTTTTGGGCCACAGGGCTTAGGGGCCCCCTGGAAATGGGGTTTTGTGGCCCCTGGGTTAGGGCTGTGGAAATGGGGGTTTGGGCCCCAAGGGTTAGGCCGC
>NC_133773.1:71593691-71599788 GCF_003597395.2 Chelonoidis abingdonii
CTCACAGCCGAGGAAAACAAAAAAAACCCCGAGTTTCCAGTCCCCTCCCAGACTTTAAAAAAAATCCAGGTCTCTGATTGGTCTTCTGGTCAGGTGCTTGGTTCCCCCTTTGTTCACCCTTTGCAGGTAAAAGAAAATTAACCCTTACCTATCTACTTATGACAGCCTGATCTTGGGGCAAGAACCTGGCAACCCTCAAAATGATAACTGGGGATTCTTAAGTAATCAATATAATTAATACATAATCTAAAGATAAGGCAACATCTTCCTCTACTCAGTTAAAATATAGTAGAGCAGAAGTTCCCAAACTATGGTCCATAGAGCAGCAGCTTGTGGTCTGCAGAGAGCTATCTTGTTTCCATAGTTTAAACAGCATTAAAAGTAAGCCAAAAAAAAGTATATTGAAACAATTCCAATATTATTTTGCCATGTAAACAATTAACTGCCATAGGGATGTTATTTGAAAGGGAAGGGAGGTAGTCTGTGAAACAGTTTCTAAAACTGGAGTCCAAACTGTGAAACTTTGCCTCTCTTGTTGGCAGGCCTGCAAGTGAGTGGTAGACTAAAACATGTTAGGACTAGATAGGCCGCTGAAGAAGACCCTGGGTCAAGGGAAAATACTGGGTTTATATATGGATCTTGTGTTGAACGGTTTTATTGTGAACAAATAAAAGAGGGCTAGAACCAGGTGAGAAAGAGGGCTAGAACCAGCATGGTGTGTGAGCGCTTTCTGATACACAGTGTGATACTCTAACATCAAAAGAGAGGTTATCTCTCCTGTAGATCTGTTGTTCAAATTATCAACAATCACTTAGCCTACCTTTCTGTTTTATTTTATCATTCTTTACTAAATATTTGAAAAAAATAAAACAAGACATTTCATCTTACCTTTGACTGGTAAAACTTTTGTTTAGATTTAATAACGCTGGCTGGGATATATCTTCTTCCAAACAGATTTGCCAGTACTAGGACTAGCTGTTCCATCACCTCTTTAGAAAATGTCTTTGAATCTATTCAAAACAGAAAACTCAGACAGAAAAAGGATGTGGGGATTAAAGCCTAAACTAGCCAATATCTTAAGCATTTGGAAAAACTCATGTAGCAAACTTTTTAATTCTAGAAAAAATATCACTAATATAGGTGCAAAAATACATTACGTTGCTGCTTGTGATATAATTTGGGTAATGTCTCCAAACTCCATTATACTACATGGACTTGGGAGGAACTAGGAGCTGCCATTTTGTGTGTCTAATATTTTGAGGGAAGCCTATTGAGAAAATTTTATTGAGGCAGCTTTGGCTTTATCAAGAGTGTGCAGATTTTCTTGATTTCTTCTAATTTGGTTTTAAATTTGAACATAGCTCTGATCCCCTTGATCAGCGATCTCCTTTTGACAATGGACAAAGACCAAATATCTGTGATGACTCTTTTAGATCTGTTAGTTGCTTTTGATGCTACTGTTCAGAAAGTTGCGTATTCTGGCAGGGATAGAAAGAACCATGATCGAGTGGCTCTATTGTATTCTCTCTGAGAAGATTCCTAGGGTGCTATTCAGCAATTGAACATCTACCCGCAGGAGTGTCTCTCTCTCTCGTGTTTTTGTTACCCCTTTTGTTCAATGTAAATGTAAGGCCACAGTGTGAGATAGTGAGGAATTTTCAGACGTGACGCCATAAGCATCCTGTTGACTGCGACAGGCAGCTATGACTAATGCAGGCATATCTTGAGACTATTGGATCCACTTTATCTGTATCTCTGTGAACCCAGGCTTGTACGTAGCCTGGTTGGGGAGGGTTACGGAGCTCCTTTCAGGAACTAAAATAAGTGGCGGGCAGTTACTGCAGACCCTGAGACACATAAGTACAACCCCATGGGGGGAATTTCACATACTGGCTCAGACTAGCTTCAAGAGACCAGGAGACAAAGGAGGGCTTTGGGGTATAAAGGCTGAGTTTAAATTTTTTCAAGGGGGCTCTCACTTTTATCCAATAAACTGACATGAACCTTTGGCTAAAGTGGAGGAGGGGGAAGAGGCAAATCCTGCTGAAGGGTTGGAAGAACTGGAACCAGCCACGATTACTATAGAACGGATGGGTGTATGTGTTTGTCTTTTATTACATTTTCTTTGTAATCTCTTTTTCTAAAATAAATGCATTGTGATCTAAGTTAGGCTGTCTGGTCCCTAGTAAACTACTGTCTTAGCCTTTGAGAGAGTGTGAAACTGCAAATGCTGAACAAATCAAACCTGCTGGAACAATCACAGTGAATTGTAAGGGGATGCAGCCTACATGTCAGGTCTGGAGGCAAATAAATGCAAGTCCCTGACCAGAGAGAGGTGACACTGAAGGCGTGAGACCTAATGGAGCATCCCTTGGGCACAACATAGAGAGGTTATAGATGCAATTACCCAAAACTGCAACATTCACTCATCTTTTTCACCAAATCAGAACAGTGCAGTTTCTCTGCTTGTTCAGCTGTGATAGGGGTTTGGATGATGGCTAGCTGGCTGAAGTTCAGTTGTGCCAAGACAGAGGTGATGCTGATTGATTGGAGGAAATAACCAGAAGAGATGGAATATATCTGGGTTCTTTTTTCCTCTATATATGTAACTTGTCTTCTACTCTTTAACAATTATTTTTAATTAAGTGTCAATTTCTTAACTACGTAAAAAAGTAGTGAACATGAACTTACCTTTCCTCGGCTGGCACAGTTTATGAAACAAGCCCTTCACAAGAAAGCCGACTAGGACAAAATTGGAAGGTTCATGATAATGCAGATGGCTTACAAGTCCAGCAAATCCCATGGTATTACCTTCTTGATCCAAATATCCCTAAAGAATTAAACAATTTAGTAAACTATGACTGGACCTTGTATTAATCTACAATTACAAATGTCATTTTTGTAATTTGGACCATGATATTGTTCAACATTAAATATTGCTCATGCCACCATTGTGGAGAATTCTGTGACTTGGGGAGTTACATAGAAAACCATTCTCCTCTGTTCCACGCCTTGCAGTACAGTGGATCATTCTGGTAGCACGAGATATAATGTAAACTTAATTACAGTGGAGCATTATAACAACCAGATTTTGCCCCTGAAAACTGCAAGACAAAGTGAAATCTTACCTCCTTGACAAGAAATTGCAAAGAAAATAAAAAGTAGAGCTTTAATATCTCCACGACTCTTGGCTGGTTGAAGGAGAGAAGCGAATGCTTCAATAGTGATAAAACCTTAGGAGGAAAAATACGTAGATTTAACACTCTCTAAAATGTCTGAATTAGTAACTTGCTAGGGAATGCCCTGCTTATGATACAACAATGCTCTGGGGATGTTTTGGGAGAAGGGGGAATTATGCTGTTGGGGAGGGTGTGTGTGTCCATTCCCCATTCCACTTTGGGGACAAAATTACTCTTGGATGCAGTCTATACAAGAAAGAGAAAATGGAAGAAGAAGCGAAGGTGTATTTATAAAGACAATAAGATAAACTTCCTCTCCCTAGGCAGTTGAGTCCCCTTTCTCTGCTCCTTTTCCCTTTTCCTCTGCCTTCTTACTGATATCAGAGTTGCTTAAACCACTCCAGGAAAACTGCAACATGGAGAGGAGGTGGTGGCATTTACTGTCGTATTGCCCCTTAAATCTGTCCATGCCGCTTTGTATGGTTTTGTTCCTATTACATCTATTTCTGGACACCTCACTAGCAGAAAGACTGACAAAATTTGAGGGAATTCAGAGAAGAGATAAAAAAGATCAGCGTGCTGGAGGAATTGACTGATGAAAGATTAAAAGAACTAAATAAATATAACTTGTCTAAGAGCAGGCAAAGGTGAGACAGTGTAATAATCTGCAAACATTTGAATGGTGTAAATACCAAATAGGGAGGGGAATTGCTGATATTAGTACAAAGAGTTTCCTGGAAAAAAATAGGATGAAATTAAAAAAAGGAAAATTTACGATGACTATCAGGAAAACTTGACATTGAGATCTATTAGGATCATTGTTTGATGTATTTAAAACTAAACTGCACAAAATACTAAAAATGTACTGAAGGATTTTATAGGGCCTTTTCAGCTAATTTCTGTGATCATAAGATCTATATAAAAATAACATAGATATATTTGATCCAAATATATATCACTTAAGAAAATTGTGTTCCATTGAAAGCAACGTGAACAGTGTAGGGAAAGGGAAATCATAATTATTTTGTATTACTTAATGTGTATTAGAAATCAGAAATCCCCCCATTTATTAAAACATGTACATTTTTCAGGTTAGCAAAAATACATATTTGGTGTTGAACTAAATAAAAATTCTTCAACATGTGATCTAAAATATATAAAGGTTCCATTATCTAACTGAGCATTGATAGCCTACAACCACATAATATACCTTCACTTCTGCATCTTCTTTGTCATCAGCTTTTGCAGCCAACAGCATAAGTCTCAGTGCTAGGGAGATATTCAGAGGGAACTGGCCTCTCAATTGAGGTACATTGGATTTTATAAGCTTGTCTACTTTTGGCAATGGAATGTCATAGAAAAACACATTTCCCAGCAAGTCTTGACCACGTCGTCCAGCACGTCCAGACATCTAGAGAGAAGCAATGCCAACATTTTTTTCTCATTGCCATGATTGCACAAAGTGATTGCAGTAATGCCAGTTGTTATGATTTGAATAGGGTGACCAGATAGCAACTGTGAAAAAAACGGGACAGGGTGGAGGGTAATAGGCACCTATATAAGAAAAAGTCCCCCAAAATGAGACTTTCCCTATAAAAATAGGACATCTGGTCACCGTAGGTTTGAAAGAAGCATATCGGAGGGATTTTTGATTCTGTCAGTACAGAAAGACAAACTGTGAATCCATAATATATATTTATGTGGGTGCTACTCTTTTAGATAGGGAAGAGAGGATCTGAGATGCAGGGGAAGTAGAGAAATGACTTGATTGCTCCCCGCCTGCCTTTCCAGCTCACAGCCAAGACAGGGGAAGAAAAATGGATGGTGGGAGAAGAGGAGCTGAGGATGTGCTGTTCCTTGGCCAGTTTTGTAAGATTAGATGGTTAGAACATTCCAAGAATGCTGCACTCTTTATTATGTGGCCAGCAGAAAAGAATGCAAAAGGCTATATTCAGCGTCTTATGCCAATGGGGAGATTTGTGCCTGGCTATGGGGAGGAGGCTTGCAGTGATTGTACTACCATCTCCCTCAATGGTTGTCAGATGAGGGCAACTTTAAATTACAGCTGGGGCTCCGTAAGAGCCTTGCCAGAAGAGGCTATCCAGGGGATGGGTAGAATTGGTGTATTGTCCCACCTTCCTGGCCATGGCCACTTCTCAGACAGCTCTTCTCTCCTTAGCCTTCAGGGATATAAGTACCAAAGAGTATGTCTACACTGCAATAAAACACCCACAGCTGTCCCATATAGACATACTATTTGTATTGTGCAATCTGCCTCCAGGTAATCTTCTCACCACCCAGGGCCCTGGATTGCAATAGCTCATCACAATTAAATAAAAATGTGTGTAATAAAATCATCTATTGTAAACACTTAAGTTCCAATTCAGCATTGGTTATACTGTGTCCCCAGAAACAACACAGGATCACTCCCAAATGTCACAGGGAAGAATTAAAGTGGTTGAAATATTTTTAATTCCAACATGTCTGAGGAAAAATGGACTATTTCTTTTGCAAAAAATTTGTGAATAATTTCCCCCTTTTTTGTTTGACCAGCTCTTGGTATAACTCATCCAGAGAGAATCAGTGCTGAAGCTGTGGAGCAGAACCAGAGTACGTGATGGTGAATAGCATAAAGGCTTTTCACTGGGTCTCTCCCATTTTATCTACTGGCTGTTGGGATTCTTCAAGGCTCGGTCTTTGGATTCCTCCTCTTCCCTTTACATCATCTATTTAGCTGATTTTATCTGCTCTCATAGTTTAAACTGAGAATCCTGTGGCACCTTATAGACTAACAGACGTTTTGGAGCATGAGCTTTCGTGGGTGAATACCCACTTCGTCAGATGCAGGTAGTGGAAATTTCCAGGGGCAGGTATATATATGCTAGCAAGCAAGCTAGAGATAACGAGGTTAGTTCAAT
>NC_133773.1:71601423-71615843 GCF_003597395.2 Chelonoidis abingdonii
GGTATTCACCCACGAAAGCTCATGCTCCAAAACGTCTGTTAGTCTATAAGGTGCCACAGGATTCTCTGCTGCTTTTACAGATCCAGACTAACACGGCTACCCCTCTGATAGTTTAAACTGCTGCTTCTATTCTGACAATTTACAAATCTACCTCTCCACTCCTAAGTTGTCTCCATCCTCTCCAGTCCTGCATCTCATCCTGTTTCTCTGACCTTTCCTCTTCAATGTCTCACTGAAATTAAGCATAACATAACCAAACTACTGAGCTTGTCTCTCAAGCCCTCTCCAGTTCCCTTTATTTTACCATCAACACCATCCCCATCCTATTTATTGCTCTAGCCTGAAACCTGGGGGTCATCTTTCATTCTTCTCTGTCCTTTGCCCTATGCATCCAAGCCATGTCTAAAATCTGCTACGTTGTTTATCAGTGATGAAACCATGTGTAAATTATGCAGATCATTACAAATTACTGCCAATAAATCATATATTCTATATATGCACCATATGTTACAAAACACGATGTAAGAATCTTTTACAATTTTAATATTTTATTGGGACTATTTTTGTATCCTTTTCACCTGTCAAGCCAGGTGCCTTAACCATGAGTCCAACTTTCAGGCCTTAGAGGCAAATTTAATAAACCTCTCAAATAGCTTCTTGGTACCCAGAATCATGATATTTTAAGGTCAGATACCTCAGGACCTTCTGGTGGATGCAAATGTTGGTATTCCTTGGGAAGCTGATAGTGGTACAAAGTTCTATTTTTCTGATATTCCATTTTTTAAAGTAGTGATATTTTTGTATAAGGAAAACCTGTCAGAAGTGTAGAACTGAGTCTTGTCCATCTTGGAATTTGAGCCCACTTAGTTTGGTTGGATGGTGGTGGAGTGCCAATAGACCAGATATCACAGGGGGAAACCAGATTTTATGGTCCGTGATGCGTTTTTCATGGCTGTGAATTTGGTAGGGCCCTAATCATATGCCTAAAATCTTCATGTGTGGTGTGTGTTTTCCCTTTTTCATCAAACTTTTTAGACAGAAATATTTTGACCAGCTTTTTATATGTACACATATATAGCTGTCCAAAACTTTTCTGTCTAAATTTATGTATGTGTGTACAGATGTGTGTGTTAGTTAAACTGGCTGTGTATTTCAATACCTGTCTATAGTTCAGAGCATCCAAATACACAGAATTCTGTGTGAAGACAACCGATTTACATGGCATGTTGATTCCTAAAGCCAGTGTTCCAGTAGCTGTAACCACCTAGGAAAATAAACATAAGTATTGAAAATTATATTTATAAACATGTGTTTCCATTCTGATAGCCTTAAAGATAGAAATGCTAAATAGAAAATTAATTCACCTCTGTACATTATTACTTCCAGGCAAAGATGATGACAGGTACCCACAACAGGTACTCCATCCTTGAAATGATGGAATTATAAACAGAGTAAATTAGGTACAAGCAGTAGCTCAACAAGTGAAAGAGGGAAGAGAAATGATCCTGACTGGTGAACAGACAATATGGAGCAGCTGTGGAAAATCACTGCTACACAAGTAAAGGATTACTGCTGTCACTTTCATTTTTATTTGGATTTTTTAAATTATTAACAGCATAATGCCTTCAACGGTTAATGTACAACTTGGTTCTTCCCTCAATGATAAGTCATAATTGCTTACCCTAACGTATTTTGTCCATTTTTATGTGGCTTCTTCTGTCTTGTTGTGCCCTGTTTGCACATTGTTTTAATTACGGTTTGGTGTGTAGTTGCTGTTCGTTTGGGTTTTTTTGGTGTGGGGAGGTGCAGAAGGCTTGTCTTGGCTCTCACAAAAAGTTAATTGACTTTTCTATCTCAGTATCTCAATCTTACTTACCATGCTTATCTTTATCTTAAAAAAATTTGAGCAGTTTCGGATCTTCAAATAAGTTTGTATGAAAGAGCCAAGTATTTTATTATTAAACACTGTAAAGTATTTTAAACAATTTATATTGAAAGACATACAAAACAAGGCCCTGATCCTGCTAATATCTATATTTATGCTTAACTTTATTCACATGGAGAAATGCATGTAAATGTAAGTATTTGCAGGATTAGGGTCTAAGAGTCTATTGTATTTTATCTTAGGTATTCTAAAATGGTGTCAGTCTGGTAAACTGCATAGATATGCCATTCAATTTGTTTACTAAGGAACACATTTAATGTACATTTTGTAGAGATTGTGCTTGCACTTACATTTGCCCTCAGTAAGTGAACGCATACTCAAAGGAGATCATTACATGTAAAAATATTTAATTCTCAAAGCAGATACTGTTGTATACTTAAAAAAAAATCTGTGAAAAACGATGAACCTGGATAAATCCCATCCTGAAGAGCATCTCCACCAACTGCCTTCCTCTTTGTGACACAGAAGCATGATGATATCCAATTCCTCTCAGTGCCAGTGTTTTCAGTGTTGTATTTGTTTTCATGAACTTCACTCGATCAATCACCTTCTGCAAAATCTAAGAAAATGAAAAATTTCAAAGATATTTTTCATTTTTATTTACATTCATTTAAGCCAGTGCCAGAATGGAATACAATTGAGTAATGCATTGTCCTAAAATTGCCTGCTTTGGCCAACCAGTACTCTCAATAGAAAATCTGTTACTAACAATGTGCAAGAGATGCAGATGTAGACTAAAACACTGCTTGGGTTAGAGATAATCCTGTGGGCTGCCAGTGACACATTTCAAACCAAATAACACATTGGGTAAATCTCTTTTCTGAGATCTGATTCATTGAATTTAGTCATGGTTTTTGGGTTTTTTTGCAGTTCAAGCAATTGATTCTTCCATCTTTACATGGAGTAAAATTTACCTAAGTGAGCTTTTTAATTGATTTCAGGTACTACTTGATATGAGTAAAATGGCCGAAATTTCTATGGTGCTCATCACTGTAACATTGTTTCCAGCATAGAAAATCAAGCAATAACAAATAGATAAACAGCTACATTCTGCCACTCTTATTCATTGAATAGTACCTTACTCCTCCATTAGTCCACTGAATCCAATAGGGTATACAGTGTTACTCAACATGAGTATGGCTATCTGAAATTGATCTTGAGTTAAGGTAAAAAGTAGATGGAAAAAGTGTCAACTTGTAGTCCCTAAAATGAAATCAGGGCCAACAAGAAACCAGCTGGGGGATAAGTAGATGTTTGTGTGTGGCATATATATTTTAAAGTAGGCAAATACATTTTTAAGTCTAAGAAAGCTAATATCTAATAGCAATCAAGACAGATTGATTTTAAGTTTTCTAGTAACTAATGGTGGGGAGAATTTCAGACTCTGAGATGTATTTTTGAAATATATAGCACGTACATTTAAACATATTAATTTTCAAAGTAAAAGGGGGCAATTAATCTTAGATACAGTGTTTCATTTTGATTAATATTTAATTACCCTTATAATTGTTTTACCAATAAAAGTAAAGCAGCAATGCAATATACTTGGACATGAAGCCATTACCCTTAGGAAATTCCAGCTAGTAGAAAATACTCAGCAACACTGACTATCCTGAGCAAATTGGACCTGTCTTCCACTCTCTACATTGGCTTTCCATAGAACATCAAGCGAAATTCAAGGTCTCGGTACTAATCGTCAGTGGATTAGCCTGGGCTTAAGAAATCTAAAAAATCATCTAAATCTTTGGGATGAGGACCATGGCTCACAGCTCTACTTCTTAGGCACAATGGAACTCTCCAACACAAGAATAAAGCTTGTCTATGCAGGAGATGGAGTTTTCTCAGAAGCCAGTCTCAGACTTTGGAATACATGCCCACAGGGAGCTACAGGCCATCACAAACCTCACCACATTCCATTCCAAGTGCAAGGTGCACTTCTTTCACCTTGTCTTCTCTAGCAAACATGTATCAACAGTACATTTAAAGAAACATAACTTTAGAGGCTACACTGCACACAATTCTCCCCCTAGGAAGACAATGAGAGAGAGAACCAATCATACATGACAGATGTTAGTCACATCTTTTAAAGACTACTGGAAAGTGCTCAGATACTACACTGATGAAGGAAATAGAAGAACCTTTGCAGAATAAGTTCTTTCTCAGGGCCCAGCATTTATTATTGAAATGTAGAATTAGCAGCACTTTTGCTTTTTTCTTACGTCTGTATCAACAGCTTGGCTATTTGCATAGGTGCAATCCGGAGGGATTTCAGTTATCTTCCCAAGTTTTTCCATCAAATTTCCATGTTCAGCCTCCTCAAGTATCATTTTATCAGTTTTACTTGATGTAATTTTCATGTCACTATACAAAATACACATTAGTTGTTAGTTTGAACTTTTATCTAAGAAAATCTGCAATCGGTGTTTTAAAAGTTCACTACATTTTATTATTTGTTTTTGTTTTGAGATATTCCCACCACACCAATCCTTCTGCCAGATTGTACATAATAGACCATCAGGCTGATGTTTGTTTTCAGACACAGGATCTATTGCTGCTGAGCTCAATGGCAGAATTCCCACTGATGCCAGTGGAGCAGGATTAGGTCTATGAAAAAATATGAATGTGTTGGTCAAACACTCCACTTCTGACTCAACTGAAAAACGATATGAGGGCAGAGCCTTGAGGTACCACAGGTGGGCAAAAAATTGTACGCTCCAACTTGTATTCAGTTTTGATTTGTATTTAGTTTTTGTATGAATTTGGTCTGATACACCTGAAAAATCAGGAAGAAAATGTTTTTTGCGTAACAGGGTGGTCCTTTAAGGATGCTGAAGGAACTCTCCAGGGATCAGTCCTAGCCCATTCCAGGATTTTTCTCCTAAGAAATAAATGATGCACAGGGGATACAGTCAATGGGGGTGAGAAAGTGGTCTTGGAAAATTAACATGGAGTTTGAGGAAAATCTAAACTACTAACTCTGGTTTAGGGCCCAAGAACAGAGCTCTGACTAGAGTGAGCTGGAACTCTGGTCTCCACACATGTTAGGCCTGGTTTACATCTAAAAATTACATTACCCTTGGGACATCACTCAGGGCTGTGAAAAACTTCACACCCTGTGCAATGCAGGTAGGTCAACCTAACCCCCGCAGCTAAGTTGATGGAAGAATTCTTCTGTCAACCTAACTACCACCTCAAGGAGAGGTGGATATACTCCACTGATTAAAAAAACTCCTTTCATCAATGTAGGAAGGATAAGCACTGGAGCTATGTTGCTGTAGGGTAGACATACCCTCAGTATTTAATTTGTGCTGAGGCTGAGCCTGGGCATCTCTAGGCTTGGCGATTCATAGCCTAGTACCTCTAGGCTTGCCAGTTTATAGCCCCATCACCCCTGAACTTGCCACATCACTTCTTTTCTGTGTGTAAGAGATTCAAGCAGCAGTGCAACATTCTACCTCCACTCAACGCCACTGCTGTCAGAGGAACATCCCTGAAACGTTGCTCAGCTGCCAGTATGATGCTTGAGCCCCGACACATCTTTCATTACACATTAAGCACTGCATACCCTTAATGATGAGGGATCAGACTGACTCTGACTGACTCCTGGTGGTTCCAACCACTCCATCCCTCTCTCTCTCTGAACCTGGGATATTTAGTGCACTTGAGCAGCCAGACTATAATCCTAGCCTCAATAGGGCATGCTGGGGAAAATATAAAAACTGTCTTTTTTTGCACAATCAAGGAGCTAGGCTGTGCTCACGGGCTCTCTGGAGAGGTAGGCAAGTACGCATTATATTTTTTTAAAGAACGTTCTTTGAAACCTTGGCTAGTTTTTTTTTTGACAGTCCTAGAGAAAGACTACAGGTAGAAGGGGAATAAGAGAAAAATCAAATTTTTTTTAGTTTAGAAAGGTCTCTTTCATATAGATGTGGTTAAACAATGAATCTAATAGAAATCGTTTCAGTAGATTCAAATGCAAGTAATACTTACACAGTCTGATTCTTCTGCATCGACTTTTCCATTTTTTTCAATCTATTTGTTAGCAAATGTATTTGCCTTTCAGTCTTTGGTATTTGTTTACTCTTTTGCTTCTTCTCCAGATTGTTATTTATATTTTCAGCCCAGTTTTCCACCTTTTTAATGTCGAATCTTTAAAATAGATTTTAAAAACTAGGTAACTTAGTAGTAACTGTATTTCTCAAATAAATTGCCTCTACATATTGTAGAGTGCAGTTGTGCATGCATTCGTGCAGGAATATCTTTGTGCTGTTTCCCCTTCTTAATGTATAAAGATGGCCAACTATCCTGGCTGGAGTCATATGTCTCAGTGAATGTGCAAAGCCATATTCTGAGCAAGATTCTAATTAGATGCAAGATCCTGCCACCCTGATTTCTTATCTGTCTTCCCAGAATTTAGATTCTGAAGCATACAGACAGGAGGGAGGGCAGGTATCAATCTGTGAAAGAAACATAGTTTTCTCCCTATGAAACTGGTGCTACAGAGCTGCACCCTTGGAATAACCAGAAAAGGTAATGTACTGCACCTTCATGAAATGGGTGTCTGGTATAGCTTCCTAATCAAGAGATGAGTGCTGGGTCAAGGTAAAGGTATCTATCAAACTTTGTGTAGCCATGCTACACATTTCAGCATTGGGTATGATTGTGAAGGATCATGCACAATCTCACATTGCTCACATTCAAAGAAGCAAAGAAAAAAGAGGAAAGTGTAAGGAAACATATCCTCTATAGAAAGAAAAAGGCTTCTAAAAGAACTTCCCAATCAGGCCAACATCCATGAAAAATTTTAAATAAAAATGGGGGTCTTCCAGTTGCTACAGTTTTTTAGAATCGCTGCTATAGAGAATTATTATTCCGTAGCAATCCCATGCTCTTCTTCCTGTTCCTCCCTCTATATAATTAGGCTTTCCCTCATTAGTCATCACATTTGTTGGTATTTCCTTCCCTAACTGATATTTCTCACAGCTGAGCTGGGGCATGACTAGTTTGTCTGTCTGCAGACAGGGAGGATTCTCAGCACTTTCCTGCCAATGTTTTGTAGACCCCCATCACAGAAGCTATGTGTCCAGACAGAAATGCCAAGGTATGACCCCAAACTGAAAGTACTGATACTAGTAGTGATGGAGCTGAAAGCTGCTGCTCCAGGAATTCACCCAAGGACACCCAGGCTGCCTCAAAACTGGATCTTTATGGCTGAGCCTTTAGATTCAAGGACCTCTTCATTCTCTTTCCTGTGCATCAGAACTGATAAGGCAGATGCATATTTGATTCACATTATCTGAGGCAACAGATCAGAAAACCAACAAGGCATTGAAGCCAAAGTCAAGGCTTTGTGAATGAAAGTCAAGACCATTCCTATTTTAAGAGAACTTTTGCCATCTGTTTTATTCATCCTGACTATAAAGAGTGAACAATGCCATGGTCAAAGTGTTCAGATAGTGTGATGAGTATAGTATAGTAACGACGTGAGAGAAAAGGAACAGGCTGGGCACTTTTTGTCAGTGCCCTTTTCTCCCACACCAATATACACCTTATCCAAGAGAGAGATCCTGTGAGGATGTGAGATGAATTTACAACCTGACTTGTCATTAGCCATCTTGACTCAGAATGAGTGCTTAGGAAGACAGCAGAAGCAACAACATATCTTCTTTTAATATTTTGAAATATCTAAACCAAAATCCAAATAGAGAAGAGTTGGAGCTTGAAAAGGATAATGGTAGAAATCTAGTTAAAACCACTACGTTTAGAGATTTAGTGGCAGGTAAAAAAGAAAAATCCCCAAGAACTGAATATATGCAGGAACTCACACATCTATACAGCTTCGAAGTACAATATTGCATAGGCTATGAGGTTTCCTGACCCATTTAGACTAACTACTTTTTAATATAACATAGTGTCTCAGGCCATCTAAGAAAGGAAATCTGTGGAAATAGTTTCATGAATGTAAACAATCTTTTAATTAAAAATACATTTAATAAATAGCAATGACTTTTTCTATAAATTATCAGTTTTGAGAATTTACAGGGAAGGTGTACTGGGTCTTCATATTAGCCAAAGAGAGCTGCTTGTTTGTTTTTTGTTTGTTTTTTATTTTAATTTTACAAACTGACAGCCCACAACTCTGTACTTATTGTTAGCTGCAACAAGCATTCAGAGCTCTTCCTTACACTGTAAAAAGTGACCCTTTAAACACTCCAGCCACACCCAACAACTTGTCATAAAAACAGAAGCTTCTCAACACAGTTAGGTACAATATCATGCTATTCACTTACATGTGTGATGGACTTGTGGCAAAAGGGTTAAAGAGTGATTATTTTTAGAGTCTAAAATATTTCAGATTTAATGGGAGAACTATTCTATGCCAATTACATGTTCTGTAATACTGCTATACCTTGGTAGATTCCTTGGATTCATGACATTTTCTTTGATTATCATAGAAATGTAGGTCTGGAAGGTCTCAGTATGTCACCTAGTCTAGTCACCTGCGCTGAGGCAGGAATACTAGTCTAGTCACCTGCGCTGAGGCAGGAATATATGTATGGAGAGCCGGGTAGGAAAGGCTGTGCCTCCCCAAACAGCCTGGCCCCTGCCCCTATCCACCCTCTCCCACTTCCCTCCTCCTGACTGCCCCTCTCAGAACCCCCAACCCATCCAACCCCTGCTTCCTGTCCCTTGACTGCCCCAACACCTCTCCACACCCCTGCCTCTGGACAGTCCCCTTCCCCCCCGGGACTCCCATTTCTTATCCAACTGCCCTCTGCTCCTCGTCCCCTGACCACCCTCTCCCGGGACCCCCCACTCCAACTCCGCCCCGGGATCCCACCCCCTTATCCAACCTCCCCTGCTTCCTGTCCCCCAACTGCCCTCTCAACCCCTATCCACATCCCCGCCCCCTGACAGGCCCCCCCAAGACTCCCACTCCCATCCCTCCCTGTTCCTCATCCCCTGACCGCCCTCCCAGAATCTCTACCCCATCCAACCGTCCCCTCTCCCTGACTGCCCCCTAGAATCCCCTGCTCTCTTACCAGCAGCAGGAGCTGGCAGCCTCGACACCCAGCCAGAGCCAGCTGTGCTTCCCATGCTGCCCAGCTGGAGCTGCAGTCCAGAGTGCGGCCCATGCAGGGGCATGGCTGCAGGGAAGAGGGGACAGCAGGGGAGGGGCTGGGGACTAGGTTCCCTGGCCGGGAGCTTAGGGGCCGGGCAGGACGATCCCGCAGGCCATAGTTTGCTCACATCTCATCTAGACCATCCTTGACAGGTATTTGTCTACCCTGTTCTTAAAAGCCTCCAATGGCAGAGATCCCACAACTTCCCTAGGTAATTTGTTCAAGTTCTTTTTCCTAATGTCTAACCTAAATCTCCCTTCCTGTAATTTAAGCCTATGTACAATATTTCATGCAATATTATGTGCAATATTTCTCTATTATATAAACTGAAACTTTTTTTATTGCATTTGTGTGACTTACAGAAAAAACAGTGCAGGCAGTTTATCCATCTGTCTTAGTTTTTCAACAAAACATGGGAAATTGTCCTTCATGTCTTTTTCTGAACAATAGGGAGGATGAGGTTTGAGTAACTTCAGCACCCTGCTGGCCTAGAAACAGAGATAATGATTAGATGAAGAGTGCACAAGTTTCATTCTGAAGTACCTTTTTAATAAGGCTGCAGGTTTTTGTTATATAAAAATGATTATCAGTTCTAGCCTGACTACAACCTTGAGTTTGGTAAGTAATGGGATTACACTGCATCTCAAGATGTTGTAGGTGGGATAACAGACTGCTTAGCACAAAATTTCTGTTTGTTAAAAGAACAGGTTTTGAAATTTTTAAATATTTTTAAAAGAGAACCAGAAGGCAGGAGGAAGAAAGGAATTATGCACATTAATAATCAAAAGCACCTTAGAAATCAGATACAAGTACAATTTGTACCAAACTTTTATTGTACAGACAGGGCCAGTGCAAGGATGTTTCATGCCTTAGGCAAAACTTCCACCTTGCACCCTCCCCCACCCCCGAGCCCTGCGGCAGCTCCCTGTGCACCCCCCCATGTCCTGAGGCGCCCCCCCTGTGGCAGCTCCCCACACCCCCTCCGTGCAGCAGCTCCCCACCCCAGCTCACCTCTGCTCCCCACCTCTGCTCCCCACCTCCCCTCCGTGCGGCTGCTCCCCACCCCAGCTCACCTCTGCTCCACCCCCTCCCCAAGCCCTGCAGCAGCTTCCTCCTCTCCCCCCTGAGGCACCTCCCCCGCAGCAGCTCCTCACCCCCCTCCACCCTGAGGCGCCCCCCGTGGCAGCTCCCCCCAGCCCAGGGAGCCGTGCTGCAGCTGCCCGCCCCAGCTCATCCCTGCTCCGCCTCCTCCCCGAGCACACCGTCGCTACTTCACTTCTCCCACCTCCTAGGCTTGCGGCGCCTAAGCTGATTGGCACCACAAGCCTGGGAGGCAGGAGAAGTGAAGCAGCGACAGCCTGCTCGGGGAAGAGGCGGGGCAGGGGCAGGGAGGGCCACCCCCGTTACTTGCTGCAGGCGGCCCTCTCCACGCCCCCCTGCCCCAGCTCCTTCCATCTAAATGCCGGTGGTGACCAGGGCGGCCAAACATCCAGCCGCCGCAGTCACCACTGAAGAAAATGCCGCCCCCCAAATCCTAGCGCCCTAGGCAATCGCCTAGGTAGCCTAATAGATTGCACCGGCCCTGTGTACAGACCTTGTCAACAAAGTAGTTAGAGCCATACTCATTAAAATGGACAAAGTTATAACTAACTCTCAAATCTACCAAGTACTACACAGACTGTGGAGTTCTACTCTACTGTGTTATATATTTTCCTGACCTTTTGCCAATAAGTCTCTTGATAATCATGTTTAGTGTTAGTGTAAACCCTGAGATTTTTCTAAAGCCTAGAAGACCATCAAGATCACCATTCATCAATATATCTGCAAAATCTAGTCCATAACTTGCCAGACACTCAGATTAAGATCAAGTTGTCAAGTTCAGAAAAACCTAAGTAATATGGTATTTGGAAATCAAAAACCTAAAAAGTTCCAAAAATAGTCATAATTTTTACACTTGAATTAAAATCTGCTTTTAAAAATGACATACATTAACTCTCTAACTGAGGGAACTATAATTGCTTTGTATTAAATCTAGCTTTCTAGTCATACCTGAGAAGAATGTCACATAACTTGATCATTGTAGTTACCTTCATTCTGTTGTCATGTACAATCCAATTTTTTAGCTCTTCCTTCAATTCTTCTTCATATTTTCTTGCATCTGCTTTTGTGATTACTATTTTATTTTTAAAATGTGTAAACTTCTCAGGATCTAGCTCCTTAAAAACAGGTAACAGAAAAATTATGTTGTTATAAAATATGTACAATATCGTCTGACAAATATGCAACGGCCTCTTACAAACAACTGCTCAGACTAGTTGTGAAAATACATAAGTGATGAGTGCTTACATCAGCTCTTGGCCAGTTTTCCCAGACTTGTACCATGGAGTCATACAGTAAAATACTTTCTCGTGGAGAAAAAGCCAGGTCTGAAGGGAAGCCGTATTTATCTATCTGTAATACCAGAAAAAGGAAAGCAGAGAGGATTTATGGTTTCTCTGTGTGTATGTGTGTGGGAGGAGGGGGAGTTCCCCCTTCATCTTCCTGTTGGTGGGCAACTATTTCCCATCTTGTTCTACATTGCCCTTCCTTAGGTTCTTGTGTTGCAGTAGCCATTCTTGAGAGATAGAAAGACAGGATAGAATTTGTCTTTGTACATGAATGCTGCAAAAATGACACAGCATGATTCCTTCTACACGAGCTCAAGCCCTGTTTCTGCATCACCCCTGTCTTTTTTTAACCTGGGAAGGGAAACTGGTTTCTTTGCAAGATGTCATGAAGGTATGTTTTCTTAATAATTTCATAGCTCATTTCAAAAATTGTTTTGTTTACTATACCATTAAACTTACATGGTCCACACTTAGGGCAGCACATGGGTGATAGTGATGAATTGTGAAGTCATTGTTCTTTAGGGAACACACATATTTTTCCAGATCATTGTATCTCTCTCCATAAAGCACTGTAAACAGAACAGTAAGTTTCTAAATCTAAAGCAAGTTATCTAATAATAGTTTAAAATTAAAACCAAAAGGCCACCATTTTCAAACTTGAGTACCTAAATTTACACATCTAAGCAAATGGTCTTATTGTCAAAGGTGATAAGCACCTTCAGTTATCTTTGACATCAGTGGTAGTTGTGGGTACTCAGAGCCTTTGAAAAATCTCATTTTATTAGACACTTACATTTGCTGATTTTCACCATATGCTTTTTAAAAATCAGATATAAAGGACTAATCTGTTTTTTTAATGTTGCATTCTGATACATACCCAATTTAACTTTATATGATTTATTTAGTGTCTTGATATTCCTTTGTTTTTTAGTTCCTTTCTTGGTAGTTGTAGAAGATCTAAGGTTTTCTTCTCTTATACTTTCAACATGCTGCCAGTACCTCTTTACTGACTGTAGCCACCTAAACAAAAAATAATGCATTTGCTGGAAAATTAGTGCAATGTAACATACCTGCACAAACGATTCCTTTTTTGATATTCTAATAAACCATTGTTAACTCTTCAAACTAGCAAAAGCAAACTGCAGACTTCTCTGATACTCTGGAAATACTGTGAAAAATATCCCTTTTAGTAGAATAATACCAAGAATAAGAGAACAAAAGACATTGTGTCATTATGGAATAAATTCTTCCCTTTTAAATTCCTCAGATACGAGGAAATCATTGAATGTAGTAGAACAGATGCAAGTTCACTCTGTTGGGTAGCAGGCAGTGGGAAGCTTGCAGCTAGGGTCTTAACACCTAATATAGGCTAGGACCCCAGCCCTGTAGGGCCGCCCTATACCCTGGCAGATGGGGTCTTGGCCAGATGAGTGGGGAAGAGGAAGAGCTGGAGAGCCACAAACATACAGATCCACTAACTGAAGGCCCCTGCAGCAGCTAAGGTTATAATAGCAGCTACAGAGTAGCTCTCGAGCTTCTACAGGGTCTGCGATGTGGATTGTCTGTCTTCCCTGACCCAGATGGACCTCTTGGTTTATACATTAAGTTCAAGGATTGACCCTTATATAAATGCAAGTCACCTAAATCATCCTCTTCCATGACACAGCCCACAGAATGTGGAAAGTTATTCCAGAAACTATATACAGTGAACTGTGCTGAATTCCCTTCTTATTGTCTCCTGGTGAAAAATTCTGTGGGACTGCAGAGGGGGCAGGGTATGCAGCCCAAAATCATGTAAATTGCTTGATAGCAATTTAAGGCCCTAAAGATGTGTCTTCAAAATACACAGAGATTAAAAAAAGTAAAACAATTCAAATCAAATGAGGCAACTCATTTTGCACTTTCAAGAAAATAAAGCATTATATTTACTCAGTAAGATGTTTTGGGTTACTAATAGTTGCAGAGAGAGCCAAAAATGGACATCGAATCATAACTAGAAGGTGCTCCCAAACTTCTGCTCCAATTTCACCACCAAGACAATGGACCTGTTATTGGACATAATATTCACTTTTAAAAATGGATGTTTCACATTAGAAAAAAACCTCAATTTTTTTACTTTCTATACTGTACAGTAGATTTACAATATTTTCCCCACTGTCCTGCCAGTTTTCCAAGTCCTAACAAAGTAAATTAGACTCTTCCAGCACACCGCAGCAGGTTGCACTTCCATAAAGTTCTTTGGGATAAATATTTACTATTTAGAGACAGGGTGTGATGCTGGCAAACCAGGTCAGACTGGGGCCATAGGCTAATTTGCTTGTGTATTAGTATAGATCAAAGTGAGTAATATATATGTGTGTATTCAGATGTTTAAACTTCATGAAAACTAATGTAACATCACTTGTATTGTTTTCACTTATCTGTTCCTGTTATAATATAATGGCAAACATTTACATGGTGTATACCCTGTGATTAAATAACTCATCAGAAAAATCTTGTGAAATGCTAATGAAGGACTTCCAAAGCAAATGGCCATTGTGGTAATGACCTGAGGTCACAGACTCAAAGTGGATTCCACACTCATTCTTATCAAAAGAAAAGCCCATGTGAGTAGAGACACTGTCAGCTTGCTTTCTGTGTGAAGATATTATAAATATGGATTCAAAGAAAGTATCAGAGGAGTAGCCGTGTTAGTCTGGATCTGTAAAAGCAGCAGAGAATCCTGTGGCACCTTATAGACTAACAGACATTTTGGAGCATGAGCTTTCGTGGGTGAATACCCACTTCTTCTTCGAGTGCTTGCTCATATTCATTCCAAGTAGGTGTGCGCGCGCCGCGTGCACGTTCGTCGGAAGAATTTTCCCCTAGCAACACCCGGCGGGTCGGCAGGCGCCCCCTGGCGTGGCGCCTTTGCGGCACCGTATATATGCCCCTGCCGACCCGGCCGCTCCTCAGTTCCTTCTT
>NC_133773.1:71615868-71619618 GCF_003597395.2 Chelonoidis abingdonii
TATGCTTGCAAATGAATTGTACTCTGCAGTTTCTCTTCATAGATACATAGATCATAGACTCTAAGATGGAAAGGACCTCGCGAGGTCATCGAGTCCAGTCCCCTGCCCTCATGGCAGGACCAAATACTGTCTAGACCATCCCTGATAGACATTTATCTAACCTATTTAAATATCTGCCAGAGATGGAGATTCCACAACCTCCCTAGGCAAATTATTCCATGTTAACCCTGACAGTTAGGAACTTTTCCTTGTCCAACGAAATCCCTTGCTCCAGTTTAAGCCATTGCTCTTGCTCTATCATTAGAGGCAAGGTGAACAAAATTTCTCCCTCCTCCTGATGACACTCTTTAGATACCTGAAAACTGCTATCATGTCCCCTCTCAGTCTTCTTTTCCAAACTAAAAACCCAATTCTTTCAGCCTTCCTTCATAGGTCATGTTCTCAAGAACCTTAATCATTCTTGTTGCCTCTCTGACCCTCTCCAATTTCTCCACATCTTTCTTGAAATGAGGTGCCAGAACTGGACACAATACTCCAGTTGAGGCCTACCAGCGCAGAGTAGAGCAGAAGAATGACTTCTCGTGCCGTAACACACCGTTAATGCAATCCCAAATCACATTGCTTTTTTTGCAACTGATCACACTATTGACTCATATTTAGCTGTGTCCACTATGACCCCTAGATCTCTTCCGCCATTCTCCTTCTAGACGGTCTTTCCCATTCTGTATGTGTGAAACTGATTGTTCCTTCCTAAGTGGAGCACTTTGCATTTGTCTTTTTGACTCTCATCTGTTATCTCAGACCATTTCTCCAATTTGTCCAAATCATTTTGAATTTTGACCTGTCCTCCAAAGCAGTTGCAATCCCTCCCAGTTTGGTACCATCCACAAACTTAATAAGCCGTACTTTATATGCCAACATCTAAGTCGTTGATGAGAATGAACAGAGCCAGTCCCAAAACAGACCCCTGAGGAACCCCACTCGTTATACCTTTCCAGCAGGACTGGAGCCATAATAACACTCTGAGTATGGTTACCAGCCAGTTATGCACCCACTTATAGTAGCCCCATGTAATTCTATTTGCCTACTTTATCGATAAGGTATCATCGAAGACCGTATCAAAATCCTACTAAAGTCTAGATACACATCCACCGCTTCTCCTTATCACAAGACTCGTTATCCTATCAAAGAAAGCTACTCAATTGGTTTGACAGGATTTGTTCTTTACAAATCCATGCTGGCTATTCCTACCACCTTACCATCCTCAAGTGTTGCAGATGATTCTTGAATTACTGCTCCATGATCTCCCTGCACAGAAATTAAACTAAACGGTCTGTAGTTTCCTGGGTTGTTTTATTCCTCTTTATAGATGGGCACTAATTTGCCCTTTTCCAGTCTCTGGAATTCTCCGTCTCCCATGACTTTCCAAGATAATAGCTAGAGGCTCAGATACCTCTTCTTAACCCTTGAGCATTCTGAATGCATTTCATCGGGCCGGTGACTCCAGGCTTCTAACTTTTCTAGTGATTTTACTGCTCTTTTTTTATTTTATCTTCTAAACCTACCCCCTTCCCATAAGCATTCACTATGTTAGAACATTCCTTCAGCCTTCCAGTGAAGACTAAACAAAGAATATTAAGCATCTCTGCCATTTCCAATTCCTGTTACTGTTTTCCCTCCTCACTGAGCAGTGGGCCTACCTGTCCTTGGTCTTCCTCTTGCTTCATGTATTGATAAAAAGTCTTTTGTTTCCCTTTATTCCCATAGCTAATTGACTCATTTTGTGCCTCTGCCTTTCTAATTTGCTCCTGCATCCTGTATGTTTGCCTATATTCATCTTTATAATCTACTAATTTCCATTTTTATATGACTCCTTTTATTTGTGGTCATCAAGATCTCGTGGTTAGCAAGGTGTTTCTTGCCATATTTCTATCTTCTCCAATTGGAAAGCTTGCTTTGTGGCCCTTATAAGTGTCCTTTTGAAAAAACTGCCAACATTCCTCATTGTTTTCCCCAGTCTATGATTCCTTTGGGACCTTACCTATCAGCTCTCTGAGCTTACCAAAATCCCCTTCCTGAAATCCATTGTCTCTCTTTTGCTGTACCCTTCTACCTCCTTAGAATGCAAACTCTATGATTCATGATCATTTCACCCAAGCTTCCTTCTACTTCTCAAATTCTCAGATGAGTTCCTCTCTATTGTTAAAATCATCTATAAAGCTTCCCCCTATGCTTTCTCAACCTTTCAAGTCTTTCTTGAAGTTTTTTGTTGAGGATGTTACTTTTAATCTGTTATAGAATGTCCAGGGAAATTGAAGTGTTCTCCTGCGGCTTTTGCATGATACCATTCTGATATCTGATTTAGTGACCATTATTCTTTACGCTAGAGAGATGGTTCTGCGTTGGCCCCCATGTACATGGCAGAGGGCACTGCTGGCACATGATGACATATATCACATTAGTAAATGTACTAGGTGATGTGCAGGAAATATAACACCACACACAGAACTCCTAACCCAGGATCCAATCCTGTAACAAACCCTGTGTACTCGTCCCCAGTCTATGTCAGCAATATTCATTGTTTTATGTTATTCCAGTGGTATCACACTCAAAATGTACACTGTTTCGTCTGAATTTGTGTAGCTTCAGTTGCAGCTTTTGGATTTTGTTATATCTTTCTGTGATAGACTTAGGAGCCAATTGTAATAGTGTTTCCTGTAACGGCCTTCGCCGCGGCTCAGCCCGGGTCGCAGGGCTGAGCGAATGGTAGTTGAGTCCAAGCCCTTTAGGTAAGGCGGGACGAACAACAGGTTAGGGCTCTGGCCCGTGAAGCAGGTAGAGCAATACGCAGTTATGGGCTCTGGCCCTTTGGATCAGGGTAAGACGCAATAGGCATCTAGGGCTCTGGCCCTTCGGGTACGGGCAGAGCAGCACTCAGTCTAGGGGCTTGGCCTTCGGGACAGGGCAGACGCAGTAACACCAGGGGCTCTGGCCTTCGGGACAGGGCAGAGCAGTAATCAGTCTAGGGGCTCTGGCCTCGGGACAGGCAGAGCAGTACTCTAGGGGCTCTGGCCCTTCGGACAGGGCAGAGCAGTACCTCTAGGGGCTCTGCCTTCGGGAACAGGCGCAGCAGTAATCAGTCTAGGGACAATGGAGGCGACAAGTTTCAGCAAAGAAGGGGAGTCTGGCCACCCTTAAGGGTGGCAGGGGAAAGCAGGCCCTCCCACTCCACTGCGTCCAGCCCGGGCCTAGTAGCGGCGTTGCCGCTAAGCGGGTCAGTGGACCTGGCCGAAACACACTGACCGGGTGAGGGCAGGTTCCCACCGAAACACACCGACCGGAGGTCAGTGGGATCCTGGCCGACGCACGCGACCATCGGCTCGGGCCTTCTGCGGCTCGACAGTAGTCGCCGCCCCCGGGCTGCTTCCAACCCTCCTCTTGGCTGCTACCGTCCCTCATGCCGGTCGTCCAAGGATTCCCAGCCATCGTCGCAGCGGCCGGCAGTTGGCGGTCCAGTGCCAGTCCCGCGGGGTACGGGTTCAGCGTCCGTCCATCCTCGGGGTACCGGGCGTTCACGATCGCGGTCCAGTCCTCGGGTACACGGGGTCAGCGGCGTCCATAACCGGACCGTCCAGGCTCGGTAATCCGCGGTCGAAAAAGCGCGACCGCGACTAGCTCTCTGCAGGCGGGTCGGCGCCCTGCTTGGGCGCCAGGGAGGTCAGGCCAGGACCCTCTGGTCCGAGCGCGGGC